>NC_083775.1:4866358-4913858 GCF_963514075.1 Conger conger | reverse complement strand
CACAGGCCTGCAGAGCACGCTGCTTCAAAACACACTCCTCAGTACTCCGTCCAATCAGACTTACATAACCATCCCCCCCTCCCAAAAAAAGAGGGAAAAATCCAGTGCATCAATCATACAGTAAAGTCAACCACCCTTGCAAAACTCAATATCGCCGTCTGTCAAAATATGAAACGCACAAACGATGGCATTTATTATGACCAGAGGTTTCTTCAGTTATAAAGCTGTCAGCCCCAGCCTCTCATTCTCCACTGAGGGGGAGCAGGGTCTGCATTTCCCCTGTGTGGCAGCAATAAGACCAGTAATAGCCTTTATCACAGGACTATATATCACTGTGTTCACCACCACACCGCCCCGCGTTCACAAACCCCACACACACCAACACACCAACACCCCGCGTTCACAAACCCCACACACACCAACACACCACCGCCCCGTGTTCACAACCCCCACACACACCAACACACCACCACCCCGCGTTCACAACCCCCACACACACCAACACACCACCGCCCCGCATTCACAAACCTCACACACACCAACACACCACCGCCCCGTGTTCACAAACCCCACACACACCAACACACACCACCGCCCCGTGTTCACAAACCCCACACACACCAACACACCACCGCCCCGTGTTCACAAACCCCACACACACCAACACACCACCGCCCCGTGTTCACAACCCCCACACACACCAACACACCACCACCCCGTGTTCACAAACCCCACACACACCAACACACCACCACCCTGTGTTCACAAACCCCACACACATCAACACAGCCCCGCGTTCACAACCCCCACACACACCAACACACCACCGCCCCGCGTTCACAAACCCCACACACACCAACACACCACCACCCCGCGTTCACAACCCCCACACACACCAACACACCACCACCCCGCGTTCACAACCCCCACACACACCACCGCCCCACGTTCACAACCCCCACACACACCACCGCCCCACGTTCACAACCCCCACACACACCAACACACCATCGCCCCGCGTTCACAAACCCCACACACACATCAACTCCACACCTCCACTCAATGAGCACTTTATTAGGAACACCTGTACACCTACTTATTCATGTGATTATCTAATAAGCCAATCATGTGGCAGCAATGCAATGCATAAATCACGTAGATACGGGTCAGGAGCTTCAGTTAATGTTCACATCAACCATCAGAATGTTGAAAAAAAATGTATGTAAGTGACTTTGACTGTGGAATGATTGTTGAGGCCAGACAGGGTGGATTGAGTATCTCAGAAATTGCTGATCTCTCTTCATTTTACAGACAACAGTCTCTAGAGTTTGCAGAGAATAAAATAGTCTACAGTTTGGTGCAAAAAGCTAAAAACATCCAGCAGTTCTGTGGGCAGAAATGCGTTGTTAATGAGAGACGTTAATGAGAAGAGAATGGCCAGACTGGTCGAAGCTGACATAAGCAGAAGACTTAATAAGTCTAATAAATACCCAATAAAGTTCTCACTGAGTGTACATGCACACACAGAGACAAAAGGACTCAAAAGCATGGGACACACACACACACACACACACACACACAGAGACTGCCTCACATAAACATTCTCTTAAAATATTGCCCACACACAGTGTACTGTGAACACAATAGCAGGGGGTCTAAAATCACAACAATATTAAAGGCCCACTCAGTCATTTTGGTTGCGAATATAATGCTAATGGCTTATAACAAGCAAGAAGACGAAACAGTGGTAGTGTTTCTATAGAATTATTCTCCCCATAAAAATAACGGTAAGGGTCCTCATGAAAAGCACTTCAAAAGTAAAAATAAGTATTTAAAATAAGCGTTGGACCGACAGTAGGAAATAGCGTCAGTCCAACTCTTATTTTAAATAGCCTACTTATTTTAGCTATTTTAACCATTATTTTTACGAGCAGAATAATGCACTTAATTCGGCATTGTTTTATATTTAACGGACGTTTCGGAGTCCTTGCTCAGCTCATCGCCGTAGAAACGAATGCGTCACTCACTCATCACACACTCATCAGGCACGATATTGAAAGAATAGCTCGCTAACGTTTTGCATAATAAACCACGTCCAACCTCCTCAGACGTACCTCACAATGCCACAGCAGCCTAATGTGCCCTGCAACAGCACCACGGGCTCAGAAACATGGAGTTCAGCGGGCTGAGCAAAGCTGTTGCCCAGGTTACCGAGACGCCAGCACACGACGTTAAATACTACAAGTACCACGATCCACCTGCGCTTAGCTGCCATCTGTGTCATTTTTCGCCCAAAAAGGCAACCAAACGTTCTGCGGGCATTACTAAGTGGGCGTTTATTAACAAAAAAGAAAAGCCTTACACATACAGTCGGTGCCGTTCTATCATACACCTGTGCAACGCGTCGCCACCGTGACCTCATCGTACGCGGTCACTGAAACACATCAGCACTGTGATGTCATCGTACGCGGTCACTGAAACACATCACCACTGTGATGTCATCGTACGGATCACTGAAACACATCACCACTGTGATGTCATCGTACGGATCACTGAAACACATCACCACTGTGATGTCATCGTACGGATCACTGAAACACATCACCACTGTGACGTCATCGCACGGATCACTGAAACACATCACCACGGTGACGTCATCGTACGGATCGCTGAAGTGCCCCACACCACCGCGCCCTGCTCTTTCGCCCTGGATCTCCTCCCTTCAGAGGGGACCCCAGGGCTCACCTCCAGCCTGACCCCACATCGATCACACGCGGCTACAGCCAGAAGGGGCCGCAAAATTAGTCCCAAATCTTTGAAGGCAAGCCGCTGGCCTTTTTTTTCTGACGTTTACGTTCACCTGGCGGCTGGCCCCAGATCAAGCGTCACATGACTCCTGTTTAAATGAATCCCTGCTTTTTAACCCTTTATGGTGCGAGGTCACAGATGTCTTTCCCGCCATATTTCACTGTGGGTGTGAGGTGTTTCTCCTCTTATCCATCTCTGTCTGGATGCCAAAGACACCGATGCTGTATCTGACCAGAATATTCAATTGTGTCTCAACTTGTCATTTAAACTGTGACTGAACGAAGGTGCTGCGGTCAGACGAGACCAAAATCAGAAACAACATCGACAAGTTTGGCGTTAAAACCGAGATGCACAAAAGGAGAGGCGCCTCATATCCACGGTAAATTATGGTGGCGGGTCAATGATGTTTTGGGGCTGTTTTAATTCCAGAGGTCCCGGGGCACTGGTTAAGATCAATGGTAAAAAACGATTCCACCATCTATCAGGCAACTTTGGCTGACAATCTGGTTGCCTCTACCACACGGCTGAGATTCGAGGTTGACCCAAAGCGTACCTCAAAATCAACCAGACTAGAACATTCTGAACTGAACATTCTAATGCGGATGATGTCACAATCACTACTGGGAATTAAAAAGCAGTGGAGTTCTAGACGTACACTGACTCAGAATGACGAGGAAACAAACATTCCAAAAAGAAAGATAAAGGAATATACACTTGAGAGGGTTAAAGCCGTGCTACAGTGCGTATTTCGATGTTTAAAATCAGCCGAGCGTGTTGTGAGACATCAAGAGAAAGGACAGCACAACGAGACATCCTTTCGGATATGACTCATCATTGTCATTGTCAAACCTCTCATCCAATCAGCCGCGCAGAAGGGCAGTTTAGCGCGGGCACGGCTCCCCGAGCGCGGAGAGGACATAAAACGCAATCCGTGTCTGAGCCTGGAATGCTCGCGGGCCCGGGGCTGATCCCCGTTTATGTGCCGCGGAGCATCCGAAGCACAGGTCCATTCCCTAAACAGGATGGCACTTATCACACCGCCATTACCCACAATCCATCCGTGACGAGTCAGCGCGGAATCACAGCGCTTGGCCTTTTTTTTTCACGGTCTGTGGTCTGAAAAGACGGCGGTTGAGATTCGCATTCTTCCCGCGGATCGCCTCGCGTTGAGGCGAGCCGGCGCGGGGACGTTCCTCAGCGTTTGCGTCTTTTCCTGAATTATTCCCTCCGCCAGCCGGAGCAGCTGTAGCACTGAGCAATGCGCAAACGCGAGAACCGCGGCCGTTGGACGAAAGTGTCGGGTAAGCAAATAAATAATTAGAGGTGATTTCAGCCGTTGCGCTTTCTGCTAATTAAGCTAAAGCGTTTTATCCGTAAGTGATTTTATTGCATCCGTATGCCACAGCCCTGACAGCATTAGCGAGGGCTTAATCAGAGTGTGATTAGATTACAACAACACGCGAGGAGGACGGGGGCACATCCACGCAGCTGCTGGACCCGCACCGGCAGGTCTACGCGGAGGCTTTCATATGCTCAGTGAGGGTTTAAACCGCATGCAAATGTGTTGTACATTTAAGCACACACACACACACACACACACACACACACACACACAGTCAGCTCTCCACGCATACGCACGAATGCGTTAACATGCATGCCTACGACAGCTCAGGCATCCATGCCCGCAGACACACACTTGAATGCAAACAAACAAATAAACCAACACACACACACAAACACAAATAAAGATTCACAAATACACAAACAAGCAAATTAATACACACATAGACACGCAGATACAGACGATATGTCCACACACGCACGCACACACACACAGACACACACAAAATCAATCAGAGGCTTCTAAATGAATGTGCTTAATGCAGGAATTAGGGCACTCTGCTGTGTCGACAGGACCTCCCGATCCAGCGGAGGAGATATTTAATCAGGAGACCGGGATGGACACAACCTTGTGACCACAGTGCGCATTGGACTCTCTTCCTGGTGAAGGCCCATTAAATCTCTCTCCTCTAACTCAACCTCCTCTGCCCAGAGAGGGTCCCGGCAGACCGTGTGCAATGGGCTGCGTCTTTCTGTACGGGGAAGGGAAACGCGAGATGATAGATACAGCCGTCCATTCGGGCTGGCAAGACAACAGAAACAATGCTCTGCGCTGAACTGAGCTTTCGGCAATATGCACCCTACATTTTGAATTAAGTATGAAACACTCTAGTGTACACTCATACATTAGTTTTTATTTTACACCAACCTTACCGTACAACATTAATAGCGTCAGCGGCCCTAACGTAGACATATCAGTAGAAAGGCGATGTTTGGTTTAAAAAAATAAAACAGAATAACAACAGTAATCAATATAATCGTATCAACACAAGAGGTCGACTCTGCCTGACTGCACAGGGCTCGGTCGAAGCACAGTGGGTGAGAAATAACTAAGGACACATCTCACCCTTCGTACCGCCGAAGGACCCGGTGTTGCCAAGAGGCACTTAACAACCCAATAAGGCAGGCATCTGAAAATGCCGTTTCATATTAAATTAACTTCACGTTCAGGTGAGCAAATCACGCGCTGCGCTGGCATAAAACGTGCAGGCAACAGCAGTATGCAACGGGGTTTATAATTATATTGTCGAGTCTCTCTCTCTCTCTCGGCTAACACACTAAATTCATGTGTAATTGCTCTACTGGCCCGAGGCGAAGTTCAGCACCGCGGACAGCTCTCTCCTAAGTGTCTCTATGACGACGGCGGAGCTGACACCGCACGCGGAGGAAGGTGGACCGGAGAGGGAGCGCCGCTTTAACGACCTGTCGGTTTTTTTCACCCACACCCTGACCTTTCAAAAGTCATTAAGACGAACACATCAGCCGTGGCAGTCAGCGACCCGTGCGCCCGCCGGCCTCCCTCCCCCCCTCCCCCCCGGTCTTTGATTCGGCGTGGACATATTCACCGCACCTCAGACCGACAGCTGAAAAACACCACACGGGAAATGGCAGCGGTAAATACACACAATAGGCCTTCACTACTGATAACGGAGTCTGCATAGGACTCCAAACCACGGCGGGCATTAGAGCGGAAACTGGGAAAACGGCTGCCGCTAAACTTTCCCATTTCCGTAAATATACACACGCACACTTTGCATATAATACCGGGGTCGTACTTGAAACTGCGCTTCCACTGAGACTTCCTAGACCTAGAGGAATGGACCAAGAAAGTGTTCTCGTACATTCTTTTTAGATTCTGTGAAATACGGCGGTGTGGTGAGGAGGTTGGGTAAGATCGGAGTGAACGGCAACATTGTATCAATATTTTTAACGCGTTTCCCCCCAAAATAGTTCCTATACGTTTATTATTCCGTCTATAAATAGGCTGTCTATAAATAAATTGTTTCCACTAGCTGCCTCCCTCTCAATGTACCCTCGATATATCATATATTGAACAGATCTAGGCATATGCTCGTTTTGGGTACAGGTACCCTTTAAGTTTAATCACTCTCTCCACATTTTGCTGCGTGCGGCTGTTCTATCCGTAAATGCTGCTTCCTCTTTTTCCAGCAGGTGCTGTGTGTCGCTGTTCGGTTTATAAAAAAAAAAAACCTGCTCTCTCTCTCTCTCCCCCACAATATGCTGCGTGCAGCTGTTCTGTACGGGGCGTGTGCATACCGGCTCCTCTTTCCGCGCACCGCCTGCTTTCGCCCCGAGTTCCCCGGCAGCAGGAGCTCCTTCGGGCCGCTCTGCGGCTCATTCTGACGGCTCTCAGCGCAAAATGCATTAGCCGTCTCGGGAGGGACACTGAGATTAATTGAGCTGTCGCGCGTAATGCCACTGCCCGCCGCTGCCGCGCGTGATGGGTTGCCAGATTGTGATTCCGCACAATTCCTTCACGGCCAGAACAACAAGCATATGTTCATACGTCCCACTTCCGGCTCAGGACCTAACCGTGGTTTTACCGTCGTTTTACCGTCTTGGCCTTACAACCTATAGCCGCATCTTTACTGCGTGGACTATATTTGATGGTCATAGCTATGGATATCTGTGACTGTACACAGCTGTGGATGTGTGTTACTTTATGACACGTTTGTACTTTAACTGACCCGTGTTCGTATTTGTTCCAGTGTCCATTGGTATGCGCTGTACTTCGCTGAGGATAAAAGCGCCTGCCAAACAAAACGGCACGTAAATGCATTTTGCCAATTCTTTGTTTAAAGTTTAAACACTCTTCTACCAACATAATAGAATTTCATGAAATAATCTATGATGAAATCTAACAGCTATAACAATACAAGTAGGCCTAGCTGGCGAATATCAGTGCTTGATGCTTGGCACGGAAGAAACCAAACGATGTCGTTATGAGGACGTATTCATACATAAACCCTCATTCATTAGAGAAAATACGTCCCAAAAGAGAAAAGTAAAGACCAATTTTAGATCCGCGTGATCGATGGTACAGTGCTGATGTGCGGGTACTTCTGCTTGTAAATACTGCTGCCCACATTACACACACGGACCACAGCTTGAATAAAAGATGAGGACGCTGACCCCAGTCCTCAGAAAGACAGAAGTGCATTACAGTCGCTCAGTAAAGAACGCTCTCTTTACACTCTCATCTGAGAGTGAGCAACATCGGGGCTAGTCTCCGAGCAGCAGTGTTAGGCAGCAGGACCAAAGCCGCAGCACAAGTCCTGGCGAGCTATATATAAAATGCCTGGAGTAGGCAGGCAACCAAGCCAAGCCAAGCCCAAATACAACACCCCCAGTGCTTGCATTTACATGTCAAATTAGATGGGGGGGGGGGGGGGGATAAAAAAAAAAAAAACCCAAAAAAACACTGCATGCAACACATTACTCTACATCCACCACAGGCAGCATGACCCAGACGACGGTAAAGCACAGTCCTAAGGATTCAAACAGAGTTACATTTTACACAGGTTATTAGCCTTCTGAACTGTGCACGGCTGAGAACAGCAGCACTGAACTGTGCAGTGTAAACACATAGTAGGTGTGTAAACCCTATGAACCATGCCATAGCAGGTGTGTAAACCCTATGAACCATGCCATAGTAGGTGTGTAAACCCTATGAACCATGCCATAGTAAGTGTGTAAACCCTATGAACCATGCCATAGTAGGTGTGTAAACCCTATGAACCATGCCATAGTAAGTGTGTAAACCCTATGAACCATGCCATAGTAAGTGTGTAAACCCTATGAACCATGCCATAGCAGGTGTGTAAACCCTATGAACCATGCCATAGTAGGTGTGTAAACCCTATGAACCATGCCATAGTAAGTGTGTAAACCCTATGAACCATGCCATAGTAGGTGTGTAAACCCTATGAACCATGCCATAGTAAGTGTGTAAACCCTATGAACCATGCCATAGCAGGTGTGTAAACCCTATGAACCATGCCATAGTAGGTGTGTAAACCCTATGAACCATGCCATAGTAAGTGTGTAAACCCTATGAACCATGCCATAGTAGGTGTGTAAACCCTATGAACCATGCCATAGTAAGTGTGTAAACCCTATGAACCATGCCATAGTAAGTGTGTAAACCCTATGAACCATGCCATAGTAAGTGTGTAAACCCTATGAACCATGCCATAGTAAGTGTGTAAACCCTATGAACCATGCCATAGTAAGTGTGTAAACCCTATGAACCATGCCATAGTAGGTGTGTAAACCCTATGAACCATGCCATAGTAAGTGTGTAAACCCTATGAACCATGCCATAGTAGGTGTGTAAACCCTATGAACCATGCCATAGTAAGTGTGTAAACCCTATGAACCATGCCATAGTAGGTGTGTAAACCCTATGAACCATGCCATAGAAAGTGTGTAAACCCTATGAACCATGCCATAGCACGTGTGTAAACCCTATGAACCATGCCATAGTAGGTGTGTAAACCCTATGAACCATGCCATAGTAGGTGTGTAAACCCTATGAACCATGCCATAGTAAGTGTGTAAACCCTATGAACCATGCCATAGTAGGTGTGTAAACCCTATGAACCATGCCATAGTAAGTGTGTAAACCCTATGAACCATGCCATAGTAAGTGTGTAAACCCTATGAACCATGCCATAGTAAGTGTGTAAACCCTATGAACCATGCCATAGTAAGTGTGTAAACCCTATGAACCATGCCATGGTAGGTGTGTAAACCCTATGAACCATGCCATAGTAAGTGTGTAAACCCTATGAACCATGCCATAGTAGGTGTGTAAACCCTATGAACCATGCCATAGTAAGTGTGTAAACCCTATGAACCATGCCATAGTAGGTGTGTAAACCCTATGAACCATGCCATAGTAAGTGTGTAAACCCTATGAACCATGCCATAGCAGGTGTGTAAACCCTATGAACCATGCCATAGTAGGTGTGTAAACCCTATGAACCATGCCATAGTAGGTGTGTAAACCCTATGAGCCATGCCATAGTAGGTGTGTAAACCCTATGAACCATGCCATAGCAGGTGTGTAACCCCTATGAACCATGCCATAGTAGGTGTGTAAACCCTATGAACCATGCCATAGTAAGTGTGTAAACCCTATGAAGCATGCCATAGTAGGTGTGTAAACCCTATGAACCATGCCATAGTAAGTGGGGTAACAACCTATGCACTTGTAAGTCGCTTTGGGTTAACAGCGTCTGCCAATTGACTAAAATGTAAATGTGAAAAAGGTAAGAAAGAACTGGAAAGAAAGATATTCTGGACAAGGTGTAATGTTTAGGGGGCGTGACCACCAAGGTGGGCATGGGATCTGGACCGCCTGTAGCCAATCACCGCGCGGACATTTTTATGCTGTTTATGAGGAATCGTTGCCAACCCTGAAAACCATCGGCCAGTTGTCACAGACTATATTATACATACTCTGCCAATCCTACTAATTGTCTGCAAATGCTGTTGGCCGAACATCGCTGATGCGCCGGTGGACTGCTGGCTGATACTACAGTTATTTCACCACAAGTTCTGTCAGAAAACACAAAGGGCAACGGGGTGGTCCAGGACAAATTCGATATGACCTTTTAGGGCTGTTTGAAGGCCAATAAATACCAATTTCCGAATGTCAATAGCTACAAATTTCCAGATGTCAATAAATCATCCTGATGATCTCATTGGTCCCTGGGGGAAGGGGACTTTGTCTTCACTTGCTATTAATGATCCAAACAGGGCTCAACCCAGGACTGAACCAACATTTGTTACACACAATTAAATATCATCATATCCTCCACACGCAGTTTGGCAAATTCAGCGATGACGAAACTTAACTGGACAAACTTTTACATTCGGCCCTGAGCTCTACTTTAGCAGCTAGGATGAGCAGAATGAGAGCCACAGCAGTCCCATTTCAGCTGTGTGACACACTGAGGCTTATTCATTTAGCGCTGTGCCCTGGGCAGCCTGTAGCCTAGCGGCTAAGCTACATGACTGGGACAGCCTGCAGCCTAGGGGCTAAGGTACATGACTGTAGCCTAGCGGCTAAGCTACATGACTGGGGCAGCCTGCAGCCTAGTGGCTAAGCTACATGACTGGGGCAGCCTGCAGCCTAGCGGCTAAGATACATGACTGGGGCAGCCTGTAGTCTAGTGGCTAAGGTACATGACTGGGGCAGCCTGCAGCCTAGTGGCTAAGGTACATGACTGGGGCAGCCTGTAGCCCAGTGGCTAAGGTACATGACTGGGGCAGCCTGTAGCCTAGTGGCTAAGGTACATGACTGGGGCAGCCTGTAGCCTAGCGGCTAAGCTACATGACTGGGGCAGCCTGCAGCCTAGTGGCTAAGCTACATGACTGGGGCAGCCTGTAGCCTAGTGGCTAAGCTACATGACTGGGGCAGCCTGTAGCCTAATGGCTAAGGTACATGACTGGGGCAGCCTGCAGCCTAGCGGCTAAGGTACATGACTGGGGCAGCCTGTAGCCTAGCGGCTAAGCTACATGACTTGGTCAGCCTGTAGCCTAATGGCTAAGCTACATGACTGGGGCAGCCTGTAGCCTAGTGGCTAAGGTACATGACTGGGGCAGCCTGTAGCCTAATGGCTAAGCTACATGACTGGGGCAGCCTGTAGCCTAGTGGCTAAGGTACATGACTGGGGCAGCCTGTAGCCTAGTGGCTAAGGTACATGACTGGGGCAGCCTGTAGCCTAGTGGCTAAGCTACATGACTGGGGCAGCCTGTAGCCTAATGGCTAAGCTACATGACTGGGGCAGCCTGTAGCCTAGTGGCTAAGGTACATGACTGAGGACCCACAAGGCTGGTGGTTCAGTGTAACCATGATAAGATTCACACAGCTATAGCTGTTGGGCTCTTGAGCAAGGCCCTTAACCCCACATTGCTCCAGGTGGGATTGTCTCCTGCCAAGTCTAATCAACTGTAAGTCACTTTGGATAAAAGGTCAGCCAAATAACACGACGAAGGCCTGGGCACCCTCTGTGTCCACCACTGTGCACTGGTCACTCAGAGCCCCCCCCCCACTGTGCGCTGGTCACTCATAGTGCCCCCCCCCCCCACTGTGCGCTGGTCACTCAGCCACCCCCCCACTGTGCGCTGGTCTCTCAGAGCCCCCCCACCCCCCCACTGTGCGCTGGTCACTCAGCCACCCCCCCACTGTGCGCTGGTCTCTCAGAGCCCCCCCACCCCCCCACTGTGCGCTGGTCACTCAGCCACCCCCCCCCACTGTGCGCTGGTCACTCAGCGCCCCCTCTCCCGCCCTCCCTGCCCCCCCAGCCTGTCCTCGTTCGCCCCTGGTCTCTGACTCATCCGAAGCCCCACCGCTCCCACTCATGATCAGAACCGCCGCTAAGGACAGAAAATCAGACTGATGATCCGTCTCAACAGGACGGGGGTCGATGTTTCTCACAGGCCCGGGTCGGAGTGACACAGCCGGGCGATCGGAGGTGCGTTTCGCTGGTTTTTTGGGGGGCTTGCTCTCTGCGTTCAGGGCGGAGCGGGGGTCCAGAGGGACACGGGAGAGGACGGCCGTTTGAAGCCCACCTGTCGGGTCGGGTCAGACACGCCGTTTCTGCGGCCCGGATGAAACAGCGCGGGGCACGCAGACGCCTGACTGGAGGGTCGAGAGAAACAGACCGGTCCCTCTCCAGGGCAGCGGAGCTGAGCCTGGGTTCCTGCAGCAGGGAGGAGGCGTCCTCTGCAAGACACGGGGCAGGCAGACCCTTCTACACCCGTCACCTCCACTACATGTATGTGCACCTATATATCAGCCAAGTACTGTAAGGAAACGGTCATGTCAAATACAGCACATGTTAAACATGGAAATAACAAATTCATACATTTACCATTAGGTAGACTGCCAAGGCCGGATAAATATTTTACAAATATATACATTTTGCAGCTGAAGTGCAGCGGAATACACACACACACACACCCCTCACGCACGCACACACAGACACACACACACACCCGCACGCATGCACACACACACACACACACACACAGACACGCACACACACACACCCCTGCACACACGCACACACAGACACGCACACACACCCCCGCACACACACACACACACACACACCCCCGCACGCACGCACACACACACACACCCCCGCACGCACACACAGACACACACACACACCCCCGCACGCACGCACACACACACACACCCCTCACGCACGCACACACAGACACACACACACACCCGCACGAACGCACGCATGCACGCACGCACACACGCACACACACACACCCCCGCACACACACACACACACACACACCCCCGCACACACACACACACACACACACCCCCGCACGCACACACAGACACACACACACACCCCCGCACGCACGCACACACACACACACACCCCTCACGCACGCACACACAGACACACACACACACCCGCACGAACGCACGCATGCACGCACGCACACACGCACACACGCACACACACACACACACACACACACACATACACCCCCGCACGCACGCACACACACACACACCCCCGCACGCATGCACACACAGACACACACACACACCCGCACGCATGCACGCACGCACGCACGCACGCACACACACACTCACACACACACACAAACGCACGCATGCACACACAGAATGTCCATAGGATTTCTCTAGAGGCGTGCTTTAATAACCATTTCCATATCGGACTAATAGAAGAGTCTGATGAGTTCCTTATTCAAGGTGAAATGTTGCCGATTCAGGATTTCGGGAGGGGCTGAACGGGAAATTAAGATGCAAATGGACCGCTCGGATGTGGGGCGGTGTGTGAATTCCGCCCCATTCCTAAAGGCCTGGAAACGAACAGCATTACGTTACAGCCTACTGCCCCAAAACATGTAAACATGACTGATGGTGGCTCCACACGGCTCTATGACCATCACTCTGAGGCCTGAGGGAACGCACGATGTTCCGTCGGAGTAGGACAGGACGTGCTGAGGCCCTGGTGTACATCAGGTGCCAGGCTGAAGGGCCTTTAACACTTTGAAGAGTGGCTCTTTTGGAATGTTTTTTTTTTTTCCCCTAGTGTTCTAGAACCCCATTACTTTCAGAGTAGTGATTGTGACATCAGCATTAGAATGTTCAATGAAGAATATTCTAATCAGGTATTTGTGATCACCAATTGTCCCCGTTAAACACAGACTGTACCTGCACCAAAAGATATTAACCCAAACGCACGTGCGCACACACACACGCACACGTACACACACACATGCGCGCGCGCACACACACACACACACAATCCTTGATTTAAGATGCACAGGAACACACTGAATAAGCAGAGAGATATTGCACTTGTGCATTCTGCATGGAGGTAATTTGGTTTACATTGATCACTTTTGAAGCAATTACATTTCCATCGACAGAAAACTGAAAGATGCATATATAAAGAAAAAAAAACGCAGGTAGGGGCAGTCACCGGGTGTGATGATTCACACATTTTCCCAGGCAAGTTCAGCATATTTCCGATATGACATCATGTTCACTCCAAAATCCAGATTCTAAACCTAAGCAGGTATTTTTTAAAATCATTTCTGCCAGTCCTGCTGGCGCTGCTCCAAGCTGAAGTACAGATTTTCTCGGTGCGCGTTGTGTAGCGCGGCACGGTCGATGCCGCGCGGTTTTTGGGGGATTCCAACAGAACCGTGACGAGCGCGCTTCAGGAGCTCCCGTTCTCCGGTCGCAACCGAACGCCCGTTCGCGCCGCCGATGGGAGTCATGGCTCGAACGCGACAGGTGACAATAAATTCATAAATTAAACTAATCAAATGAACAAATTAATTAATAAAAAAAGAATCATACAACTGAACGGCTGAAACGGGGCCAGAACTCAATGCCCTCGTGCCGCTGAGGAAACACTGCCACAACCCTGACGCGCTTTCTTCACACAGAGCACCTCCAGCCCCCATCTGTGTCCCTGCCAGTCTGTAGCAGTGGTCAGACTTCACACCTCACACCATGCAATAAACAGCCCTTTATTAAACGATTCCATATCAACATCGTTACCAACGCATTTCAACGGACAGAATCCACTGAACAGAAACTGAATTTCCTCAGCGTAGGGGTAGCAAAAGGCGAGCATCGCTGGGCGGAATGACCTGTTCTCACCATTACCTGACGTTATGTTATGACTTCCGCGGAGTTCTACAAAACATTCGGTGGTGCATTACCGCCATCTGCTGGTTGCTATGTGCCACTGCACATGATAAGCGCACGGTTCTCTCAGCCCCCTCATTCCCTCCCCTCCCCTCTGACCCCCCTGTGGAAACAGGCCCCTCTCAGAGCCACGGCTGACCGGTGACTCAGCCCCCCTGCCCCCCGCCCCCCCCACACCTGCAGCTACCTCCCCGCCCGGACCCCGGACCCCGACCCCGACCCAGACCCAGACCCGCCACCTCTCCTCCGCGCCGCGCGGCTTTTTATAAACCACATTAGCGGTAATCGGCAGGCAGCGGGCGTACGCGGCAGCGTCAGGGCGGAGTGTGAGGAAGCAGGGGCGGAACCCCAGGCACTGACTCAGCCAGGTAATTAACGATCCCATGGCAACAGAGGTGTTAAATCAATGCCAACGGTGGCAGAATTAAAGAAGTCGGATTCAAAATAAAACAGTAATTTACCTGTCAAGGCCGGAAAAATTACTGGGTTTTAAAGCCACCTCCTCCGCACCACAGACAAAGACACACACACACACACACACACAGTCGCACACAACAACACACACACACACACAGTCGCACACGCCAACACACACACACACACACACACACGCAGTCGCACACGCCAACACACACACACACATACAAACACACATAGACCCAGAGTATGCGTGTGCACACACACATACACTCGCACACACACACGCTTGCAGTCACACACACAGACACACACACACACACACGCAGTCGCACACGCCAACACACACACACACATACAAACACACATAGACCCAGAGTATGCGTGTGCACACACACATACACTCGCACACACACACGCTTGCAGTCACACACACACGCATACATACACTCGCACACACACATGCTCGCAGTCACACACACACACACACACATACAGTCGCATACACACACACACACAGACACACAGTCGCACACACACAACCTCATAATGGAAAAGCACTTCTTTTTATCCTGAGATAACCGCGTCCTTGACAAACACAATTCACAATGTCGCATTGTAATACCTAGACTTTTTATCACTCATATTCATACATCATATTCAAAAGCTCATAACTGCACCAACATCCTACATCAGTTTAGAAAAGTTTTGATTATTTTCATTTTTTCTTCATTAAAGCAGATAAGGCGACCGAGGACTTTGCTATTCTGCAGAGATAAGCAGGGGAACCGGGCCAGGCAGGGAGGCTGAACCCCCGCCACCCAGCCCAGCCCAGCCCTGGTCCTGGAGAGCCGCAGGGTGTGCTGGGGTCCTCACTCCTGGTCCTGGAGAGCCGCAGGGTGGCTGGTACAGCGAGGGTTAAATTCAGCATAGCTGTGTATCTGTGCTGTTGCAAGACAGCACAGCCTATGCTATACACACACACACACACAGACAGACACACACACAGACAAACACACACACAGACAAACAGACAGACACAGACACACACACACACAGACAATAGACACACACACACAGAGACAGACAGACAGACAGACACACACACACACACACACAGACAGGCAGACAGACAGACACACACACACACAGACAGACAGACAGAAATGCACAGAGACAGACCGACATACACACAGACAGACAGAAATGCACAGACAAACAGACGCACACACACACACAGGCAGACAGACACGCACATACACACAGGCAGACAGACAGACATACACACAAACAGACGCACACACACACACACACAGGCAGACAGACACACACACACACACACACACACACACACACACAGGCAGACAGACACACACACACATACAGACAGGCAGACAGACAGACACACACACACAGGCAGACAGACACACACACACACCCGGCCGTCTCTCCGACAGCTCGCTCTGAGCCCACCTCTGACAGAGCCATGGCCTGCTGCCACACTGTGACACGCCGGGGCCCTCTGAGCACAGCGGAGCTGCTGCTGCTGTTAAACTGAGCGCTGCTTCTTCCTCTGCGGTTTTCACCATCCCTCCCTCTCTCTCTCTCTCCGGGCCTCTCTCCCAGCTCAGCCAGCAATTATAATTTACACTTTAATAACTCTGCGGACTATAATCCTGCAGTTTGAAGAGCGCAGAGGTCTGTGGTTAATGACAACGATTGGGCGGGGGGGGGGGAGATCATGTAGATTGGTGGCTATGAAAGAGCGAGAGAGAGAGATAGAAAGAGAGAGAGAGAGAGGCCATGGCCCCTGTGTTATAAATACCAAGGAAATGATCAGCTGTCATGGAGCTCCAGTTTATGAGCCAGAGAAGGAGGAGGATGTGAGAAGAGGCAGGAGGAGGCCACTTGGAGGTGAACCGCGCTCCTTCATTATGTCTGACCAGGGCAAGCAGAACTGAGCCGCGAACTGCCACCTCTGACGCAGGGCGTTCAGAGAGCATGACTTCGCCCCCTACAGGTTAAAGCAGGAATAGCATCACCCCTGAAACACCGTAAGGACCCTGGATCTCTGACCTAATCATATCTTTTGGGAGGAAGTTGACTGGAACGATAAACAAAGATCCCATGAATTGGCCATCAATTGATTGTCGCTAAGTTGTTAATACATTACTGCAGAAGCAGTCATTCAGTTTCCCGTTAAGGGTACACATTAAATGCCTTTTTACGAAACGTAAAATGAAAACCAAACAGAGCTTTAGTGCAGTAATACAGCGAGAAATCACAACAATTAACGAGTCCTTAATTTAACATGTCGCCAGGAGCTCTGCGGCACCACGCTGATTTGGGAAGGTGGCAGCCGGGTTTAGCTTCGCAGCAGCGTACCCACGTGTTAAATGCTTTTTACATCGCTTTAATGCACGTTACAGTTTTAGGATTTTAACCCAAATCGTGTTTTTCAAACAGGAGTGTGTGATTTCCACCGTGGATGCCTTCTCAACCCGGCTCCTCTAATGACATCCAGTCTCAACCGTGCATGTTTGATCCGTCGCCCTGGGAGAAAGCGCACTGGGGTTCAGCAAATACCGAATCCGTAAACTCTATAAACTGTTGGGTCTACAAAGACGGCACAAGCTGGCGGCTTCCGACGGTAAACACTCTCGCTGCGACCGGCTCGCGAAAAGCTCGTCCGCGCCTCGTAGGGATTATAAGTGTTTAGCTCCAAATCCACCCAAAGACCCCAGTCAGACCTCTCCCTCTCCCTCTCCCTCCCTCTCACACTGCCGTTCGGCTCCCATTCGATTTCCCCCTTTGAAGAAACGTCTGATTTCTCCCCTGGTTTAGATCGAGGCCAGGAAAGCATTATAGGCCGGTCGATAAAAATAAAATAAAAAACCCTGCCACGTTAAAGCACTTAACCGTTGCCAGCTTCTTTGTTCTCGAAGACGCACCGGGGTGAACTCTCCGCGCCTCAGAAGGGCGAGTCGCTTTCATCGACAACCACACCCCCCTCGCTTCTTAAAAATTAAATCCTCCAATAGCTCTTGGTTCTGAATGCTAAGAGGTGGAACTCAAGTACGGCGGTCCCAGGTGTAGAAACAAAAACTACTGGCCCGTGCATCAGCACTGTGTAATGGCTGATTCACCGAAACATCATGACACATTCAAGCAATAACAAGGAGACTTCCAAAACGAAAGGTTCGTACAGTCTCAAAGAATCAGAACAGACACTTGATTTTTTATGAATGGACGACCTCGAGTTTCAGAAGGAACAAAACGGACGCATTTTGGTTCTAGGCCATCCTCATTACCGGTATACCGCACGCCAAGAACCTGCAGCCAGCGCTTGGTGAACTCGACATGTATAAATTCAACTGCCTGTTCAATTAGCCAGTTAGTGAGTACACCGTGCGAAAACAAATACAACTTAGAAAACATACCCTAAAGAGAAAATAAATGTGTACGTCGTTGGTGATTCTATTGCGCATTGAGTAAAAACGATCCAACGCAGAAATATAGAAGCAGGATTAACGGAAAGGCAGAGCATTGCTGATATGATTGTAGTTCTCCTGTCGGTACTGATCATCAGCATTACACTCAATACACACGGCGCTACTGATCATTCCTGCATCAGACAGCCACTCGAGACCATTCGCACGTTCTCCCGCATTCACACCGTATGTGTTTCGTGGTAATTATAAACGTTGCTGCCGTTTTGGGAATCGGGGTCACCCGCGCGGAGAAGAGGAAGAGGAGCCGGCGCTGTTCACCTCTCCCCCCTTCGCCTCCTTTCCACCATCCCTCTTTCTCAGCGCAGATAATGAAGCCGCCGGTGCCTCTGCCTCCCCAGTTTCCCCCTAATGAGATAAATTATCACTTTGTAACAGATTTTCTGAATGTTCACTAATGCTGTCCATCTGTCACTTATCACTGTGAATGAGCGAGAGAGGGAGGGAGGGAGGGAGGGAGGGAGGGAGGAGGGGCTGAGGGAGAGGGTCGGCTGAGAAAGAGAAAGGGGGGGTGTGAGAGGGGGGGAGAGAGCGGAGGGGGGTGAGACAAGGGATGGAGAATGAGAAAAAGAGCAACAGAGAGAGAGAGACAGAATGACAGAGAGAAAGGGGAGAGATGAGAAA
Organism: Conger conger; assembly: GCF_963514075.1. Taxonomy (NCBI): domain Eukaryota; kingdom Metazoa; phylum Chordata; class Actinopteri; order Anguilliformes; family Congridae; genus Conger; species Conger conger. The sequence goes on along the minus strand of NC_083775.1, from coordinate 4,894,850 downwards.
GAGAGAGAACAAGAGAAAGGAGAGAGAAAGAGAGAGAGAAATAGAGGGGGGCAGAGAGAGAAAGCATAACAGAAAGAGAGAGAGAAAGAGAAGGGCAGAGAATGAGAGAGACAGATATAGACAGAGGAAGACAGGCTGAAAGAGACAGACAGATAGAGAAAAAAAGTAGAGAAAGTGAGGGACAAGGAGAAAAAGAGAGGCAGGCAGAGAGAGAGAGTGTGTGAAAAGGGAGAGAAAGTGAGCGAAAAGGAGAGAAAGAGGCAGAGAGTGAGAGAGCGACACATCAGGTGTTATCAGGGAGCAGGGGAGGCCTACAGCACCACAGCATCCGGCTCTGAGAGGATGCTGGGAGCGTAAATCCGCCGTTCTTCACGGTACACGCCGCACAGTTCGGAAACACCCGCCATTTTATCAACCGCCAGACAAAAACGTACAATTCCCCCAGACCCGGCTGAACGATAACCCGCTCCGCCGACAGCGAGAGCGCTCAGACAAATCCGGTGAACTACTACACTCCTCCCCTTCCTCCAGCGCGATGGATACTCCAGCTCCGCACAGATAAGGAAGGCAATACAACCAGCCTTTCAAACAACAGTGGTATTCATGCAGTCGGAACAATCCATTACGGTGATAAGACGCCTTTTGTAAAAGGGAGGTAATGCGAAAATGAAGTATAATCCCGCCGTGTTCGGAGATACGGGCCGCGTCAGAGACGCCTCCCGACCGCGGGATACGTCTCAAATCAAATATTATCGGCGAGGAAAAATACATCACCCCCGTTTCACGAGGACGGTTTTCATTTGCACCTGGGATTTAAAAAGAAGAATTTAGAGTGGAATCGTTCTGGTAACCTGTCGTACCACAGTGAATTTGGACCTACTCTCGTTCGGTGTACAGATACGATGATAATATGAAAATACGCATACAATCCCAGGCCTACCGAAATGCTACTTCAGTGACCGACATCTTTTGGTTGAGATGCTAAAATGACAAATGAGCATAACACTTTATTAGGTATTTATTAGACCTATTTTTTTTTTAACTTATTGGTCTTCTGCTGCTGTGGCCTATCCATTTAGAGGTTTGACACATTGTGTGTTCAGAGATGCTCTTCTGCATACCACTGTTGTAACGTGTGGTTATTTGCATTACTGTCACCTTCCTGTCAGCTTTGACCAGTCTGGCCCTTCTCCAGTGACTCCCACCATCTCATTAAGAAGGAATTTCTGCCCTCAGAACTGCTGCTCACTGGATGTTTTTTGTTTTTCACACCATTCTCTGGCAACTCTAGAGACTGCTGTGCGTGAAAATCCCAGGAGACCAGCAGAGAGATTTCTGAGATACTCAAACCACCCTGTCCTTCACCAACAATCATTCCACAGTCAAAGTAACTTAGATAAGATTTCTTCCCCATTCCTTTGGTCTGAAAAACAGCTGAACCTCTTGACCACGTCTGCATGCTTTTACGCATTTAGTCGGTGCCACATGATTGGCTGATCAGATATTTGAATTGATGAGCTGGTGCACAGGTGTACCTAATAAAGTGCTCGGTGAGTGTAAAGCTTGGGAAAAGGAAGGAGAGAAACAGTGGAGTAAAGATAAAACATAATCTATCCATCACGCGGGGTGTGACCCCAAACTGCTGCAGTCCTGATGTTTTATTCATTTCTGATAATGGTCTTCATAAAGCATGGGCCATACATTTCCAAAAATGCATAATTCATTTTGGGTCACATACTGACTCGATAGAAATTGAGCGTTCACAATGACTAATGGCGGTCGGATGCTTAAAACGCTCCGATCGTGAATGATATCGTGCGCGGGATATTCATCCAACGCTGGTCACTTTTCATTAAATATGACAAACAGGCTTTGCCAATAAATATCTCCCCTTCGCCAAATTGCATATGCTCCGGAATTTATATGATCATTTTCCTAATGACCAACACGGCCGAGTGTACGCAGAGACAGAATATGCAAAAACAGCACAAACCGGATCTCGTATGCTGCTTATTTATGGTTATTAAGCTAAGGGGACTGCAGGTAAAAAAAAAACATGTTGGGTTTCATGCGACAAGATTCATTAATGTGAAACCAAAAGGGGTTTAGTTGGAAGTAGTATCTTCACAACATAGAACTATCCACTTCACGGCAATTGACCTCCATAACACACGCACACGCACGTACGCACGCAAACACGTGCACACCTCGGTATAAAACAAGGAGGGGTCAAATCTGGCCCTTGAATCCAAATCCGGTCCTGGTTTTTCTTCCCTCCCAGCTAACTAGCGAAACAATTTGGCACCAGACTGGCTGCACACCTGACGCCCAGGTTAGGGGAGGGTGGAAAACCAGGAGGTCTGTGATTTGAGGAACGGGGGTATAAGGAATGAGAGGAGTGCAGTAATTCCATGCTCAGATACACAAACACCTCCAAAGGCCCTACTTTTTTAAGCTAGCCGCAGTTGTTATGACAACTAAGTACTGTGGTCTTTGCAGCTCCAGCATCAATGTATTAATGCGGCGTTCATAAGACTTGTTATGAATAATGTAAATACGTTTTTATAGGTCATATTGGACAGCATGCATTGTGAGTGTCTAGAATCCTACCCCTCACAAATTCCTCCACCATAATACAGAAAACTAAATAGAAACTAAGCAAAAACAGAAAATAAAAACTCAAATAGTGAATCCCCCCAGAAACCTAAATAGAAAAAAAAAAAAAAAGATTGAAATTGGAAATTATAATTACTGTGACGCGCGCGCGCGCCACACACACACACACACACACACACACACACACACACACACACACACACACACACACACACACACACACACACACACACACACACACACACACCACATACACACACACACACTCACACTCACACTCACACACACACTCACACACACACTCACACTCACACTCACACTCACACTCACACTCACACTCACACTCACACTCACACTCACACTCACACTCACACTCACACACACACACTCACACTCACACTCACACTCACACTCACACTCACACTCACACACACAGTGTCAAATTTATGTGGATCTTAAATGTAGCAAATAAATTAGAACAATATAGATCAACTGAACACAAGTTACTCAACTGTAGCTTTGAAATTTGATGGGGCAGCCTGTAGCCGAGTGGCTGAGGTGCACGACTGGGAACCGGAAGGTCGGTGGTTCAAGCCCCGGTATCGCCACGATAAGATCCGTGCTGCCGTTGGGCCCTTGAGCAAGGCCCTTAACCCTGCATTGCGCCAGGGGAGGATTGTCTCCTGCTTAGTCTAATCAACCGTAAGTTGCTTTGGATAAAAGCATCAGCTAAATAACAAATTATAATTATTATTTAGTTCCAATGTGGAGATTATTCATCATAATGAAATGTGTCTTATTGGTAAAAAGTCAGTAAAATGCAGTTTTTTCCATCCATAGCTGGAAGCGCATCAAAAACATCCGCTAACGCTAAAGCATTGTCCCCCGAAAACCTGAGCTCTGAGCACATCCCTTACCCTCTGAGAGGAGATCATCAATGTGGATCACTGGAATGACCAACATCATCAAAGTGGACTGAACACGTACTCTGGGGCGACATGGCTCAGGCAGTAAGAGCAGTCGTCTGGCAGTCGGAGGGTTGCCGGTTCGATCCCCCACCCGGGCTGTGTCGAAGTGTCCCTGAGCAAGACACTTAATAACCCCCAAATGCTCCTGATGAGCTGGTCGGTGCCTTGCATGGCAGCCACTTGTCGTTGTTGTGTGTGTGTGTGTGTGTGTGTGTGTGTGTGTGTGTGTGTGTGAGTGAGTGGGTGAATGAGAAGCATCAATTGTACAGCGCTTTGGATAAAGGCGCTATATAAATTCCAACCATTTACTCTAAATTTCATAATGGCTCATTGCACCCTTACTGACATCTAGTGGTGCACTGTGGCTACTGCAGGGGCTCAGCTTGAGGAAAACGATCACCGCTCTCTTTTCAAAGCCAAAAGCTGGATGCCTGAGGGGGTCACTGCGGACGGGCGTTTTCACGCCGAAACGAAACAACCTTGTGAATAAAACGAAGAACAAAAGTAAAAATGCAGATATGCAAATAGGTAAACGACTAGAGATGCAAAGACACGGCCGTCCAGGCGGCAGCCAGGGCCAAAGAATTATCTTCCTCTTCATCAAACATCAAGAGCAAACAGCAGCCATGATCTATCAAAGCACCGCATTGGCAGGGACTGACAGTCATGTAAATTTGTCAGAACTGAGGAATGCAACTCTTGAAGATTCTTGAAGTCAACGTGCACTCCTTGCAGCAAGGGCATCTACAAAGGGAGAACTACAGGGGCGGGGGGGGGGCAGACATGGGAAGGTCCCGAAGCCAGGGTTTAAGATGGTTTCTGCGACTTTCCCATAAGAACAGAGTCATAATGACGGTCACACATTTCCAACCCTCTACAGTGCATTACATAAGGGATCAAAACATCCAAACTGCACACGGCACATGTATTTAGAAGCTTCGCCTTCGCCAAAGTTTCAAGGCTAAGGAAAGAGATGGGGCCTGAACAGATATAATGGATGTGATGCGAACACATGAAGCGCAGTTTTAAAAACATTGTCAGTGACAGCACTCCCATCACAAATGGACCATTTTTATGATCAATAATTTCATTGATTCGGTTATAGCAAAACAAGTTCCACCTAGCCATCCAAAAATGCATCAGCCAACACTTAATGTCTGCTTATTCCTGTTGGCCTACCCAGCATACATTTATACATTTACAGTATTAATAATACATCTGTTTAGTTACACTGCTGGGCATTCAACAGACAGCAAATAACCTTTCTAGTCAGAACAGTACCCAACCTCAGATTAGAACATACAACCTTTTGATTTGTGAACCACTTAAACTTTCTAACCACAACAAGGTAGTGTTTTATGGATTTTGTATGCACGGTTTTCTTCCATTCATATTTAGCACCCTAGTCCCAGTATACACAATTAAGAGTTTAAGGGAAATTGGCTTCGTGGTATTCCAAGGTATCAATTTATTCCCAAATGTCTTAATAACAGAACTCAACATGCACATAAAGATGGACATTATGACTGGAAAATATGAAAGGGGTCCCTCAAGGCGCCACCCTAAAATGTATTTACCATTTATATCAACAACTTTGCTCAAGCTTTAAATCATTTTGTGTGGATGATACATTTTTTTACTGCTGTTGGCCTGTGTACCACAGACGCTGCGGAATGTTTTGAATTCTATGCTTTCTCCGTTCTTTGAACTTGTGGTCCTCAATAAAGGCAAAACTAAATGCCTGCTGTTCTCAAGGTCTTCGCACTCAATTTCTGACGTCTTGAAAATTAGCGCTCCTGATGGTAATTGAAAAGAAAGAGTGGCTTCCTATGAATACCTAGGGAGTGTGGCGTTTTAAAATCCATACTGAAAAACTCATTAAAAAGCTGAGAATTAAGTTAGACTTCTATATTAGAAATACAATTCATGTTGCTTTCGAAACGACGGGGATATGCTTCATAGCCATTTTAGACACAATCTACACGCATGCATCCTCAGGCACTTCACACACTTTATACAGGATAGTTATTCCTCAGGGACTGCGTCTGATCATGGGTGCTCAATTGCTAATCCGTCACTGTCTAGTCTAGCAATAACGTCCTTAAATCTATGCATAATTTGTAAGGCGATACTTCAAGTTCTTTCTTCTTACCTTCTTACCTGGAATGCCAACAGGTACCTCTGAGGCGGTGACATGGTATTTCTGAGCTTGACACGTTAATTCCACCGTCATTAACGACACGGCGACTGACGGTTGCCGCTGCTTCTATTCTCCGCCGTTAATTATTCCTGTTTACGCGAGCGCCTCATGCCCGTATGTTAATGTCATTTTTGTCTCTATGAGTTAGTTTTTCCGTCAGGCTCCCTTCGTGGGCTCAACAGGAGCGGGGCGTTCCAGGTAAGCGGGAGGATGAATAAAAGATGGCGTGACTGTAGCTGGTTGTGCAGGCAGCACTGTGACCCTGAGCACAGACCCATTAACCCAGCTCATCCCCCACGATTAACCCCTCTGTGTCCCCCGGGGAACAACATCATCATTCAGACCCTCACCCAGACCCTCACCCACACCTCACCCCTAACCCTCACTCCTAACCCTCACCCACACCCTCACCCCTAACCCTCACCCTCACCCCTAACCCTCACCCCTAACCCTCACCCACGCCCTCCCCACACCCACACCCTCCCCACACCCTCACCTCACCCCTAACCCTCACCCACACCCTCCCCTCACCCTCCCCCACACCATCACCCACACCCTCCACCACACCCACACCCTCACCCCTAACCCTCACCCAGACCCCTAACCCTCACCCACACCCTCCCCCCTAACCCTCACCCACACCCTCCCCTCCCCTCACCCAGACCCACACCCCTAACCCTCCCCACACCCCTAACCCTCCCCCACACCCTCCCCACACCCACACCCCCACCCCTAACCCTCAACCACACCCTCACCCACACCCTCCCCCCTAACCCTCACCCACACCCTCACCCACACCCTCCCCCCTAACCCTCACCCTCCCCTCACCCAGACCCTCCCCACACCCATAACCCTCACCCAGACCCTCACCCACACCCTCCCCCCTAACCCTCACCCACACCCTCCCCCCTAACCCTCACCCTCCCCTTACCCACACCCTCACCCACACAGAAAGTGGGAGAGTGGGAGAGGGAGAGAGGGAGAGAGAGGGGGAAGACGGAAGGAGAGAGAGTGTTGTGAGGGTGCTCGGGGAGAGAGAGGGGGAGAGAGAGGGGGAAGACGGAAGGAGAGAGGGTTGAGGGTGCTCGGGGAGAGTGGGGCTGTGGATCAGAGACGTCTCTGCCAGGATGACGCGCCACCAGCACGACACAGTCCTGATATAGATCCCTGTGGAAGGGAGGAGAGGAGCGAGGGAGAGGCGGAGGAGAGGAAGAGAGTGGGAGGCTGCTGGCTGCAAACAGGAAATGATCGCACATGCTGAGTGCCAGGGTACACAACCCCAAACTACTGCCCCCCTGTGGAATACACACACACACACACACACACACACACACACACACACACACACACACACACACACACACACACACACACACACACACACACCACCGGCTGTACATGCACAGACAAACACACACCTGCCTACCTACTCACACACACCCACCCACCTACACACAAACAACTACCCTCCCACCAACACATAAACACAAAAACACACAACCACCCACCTACACACAAACAACTACCCTCCCACCAACACATAAACACAAAAACACACAACCACCCACCTACACACAAACAACTACCCTGCCACCTACACATAAACACAAAAACACACAACCACCCACCTACACACAAACAACTACCCTCCCACCAACACATAAACACAAAAACACACAACCACCCACCTACACACAAACAACTACCCTGCCACCTACACATAAACACAAAAACACACAACCACCCACCTACACACAAACAAATACCCTCCCACCTACACATAAACACACAAACACACACCCACCCACCCGACAGCTGGCCTCCCCAGGTCCAGCACCTGACCGCCGGTCCCTGAAGGATGACCCGGTGACCACCTGACGCACGTTCCAGACGGCCAACGTTCACGGTTTGCAGCGGAACGGTTACAGTTGAACGATTTATAAATGAACATTCCATTTAGTTCCCCACCGGTGCCTTTTGAACACTAACGGACGGGACTTAGGTCGAACAATGCCAGCTAATAGCTGATTCGTTGCTTACCTGCGATTTATTTTTAAAGGCAAGAACAAATATTACACCGATTAAAGTGTATTATAACAGCCGACCATTTTCCCATCCCATACCTTTTCAAACCGTTAGCCAACGGAAAAAGTTTGAATTTGTTGGCGAACGTTAGCTGACATTGGCGAACGTTCACCGTGTTCAACGCACGTCTGTCCTGGCGGGATGTCCGTGCGTCCGTACGACTTCACCCGCCAAACCGCGCTGATGCCACTGACACACAACCCCCATACGGGTGAGTGCCAGAGGTTCAGAACTGAGCGCATTCCCACAGGGAAGCCATTTTGTTTTTGTGTGTGTCCCCCCCCCTCCACCATCTTGGATTTTTCAGAGACACTGCTGAGAGACATTTGAGACCCAAGGGAGAAACTAGTGAGACATTTTGAATTTGAGAGACGTGATACAAACATAGTGAAGACTGCCCTTAAGCTCCAGACAAGGGGATGAAGGAACGTTCTGGAACAGTTTCTGCTATGTCCTGGAGGGATTACATATCATTACATTACATTTTATTTTGTTTAGCAGACGCTCTTATCCAAAGTGACATACAAACCACTGCAAATCAAGGTCATAGAACGAACAACCGAACACGTCAGATAAGGTACAATTCATGTATAATTGGTTGTAAGGCCATGAACATAAGTCCAGTACACAAGGTAGATAGGCCAAGTCTGTAACTACCATACCAAGATATCGACAACTTCAGGAAGGACGGTACCGAGACAAATACACATTCAAAAAGTCCTAGATTAAGGGAGATTTCAAACAGCCAACAGAAAACGCAACAAAGAAAAAAACAAACAAACAACCTTCCTCTTAAGTCCCGATAAATATCTCCCGAACTGTAGAAGCAGCCTTTTGTTTGTTTTAAATTAGCAAATAAATAGTGAAGTGGCCATTTTCCGCGGGTGGCATTGTCAACGCCAAGCAGACGGAGCTGCCCCTCTCGTTCAGCGCCGAGCCAACATGTCACCTGCACTCCATTAAAATTCCCTCCGCCGCCACACAGCCATTATGTTATTAATTTGTCACATAAAAATGTATATTTCTGCCGTCCTCAAACTGAAATATTACCCCGCGCGCGGAAGACAATAATGATGAAATGACTCAGGGCCGAGACTAGCGGGCCAAGGTCGCCGCGGCGCAATTACGCGGAGCGCTGAGGTCATCGGTCACATGACTCACGTCTTACCTGAGCCGCCGGCGCACACCTCCGTTCCCATGGTGACGGAGCGCGTGCGTCAGGGGCCGACCTCCTGCCCGGGCCGGCGTCCCAGAACGCACTGCTTTCGCAACCAGACGAGACAGACTGGCACAAACGAGCGCGATAAATATCTCAACGGAACGCTGTTGCTCTGCAGCTACGAAAACGGGACGGGGCGTTTGCATGACGGTTACAGAGTGGACGCTCTTATCCAGAGCGACTTACAGTTGATTAGACTAAGCAGGGGACAATCTGGGTTAAGGGCCAAATGCAGGGTTAAGGGCCAAACAGCTTATTGTGGCAACACCGGGGCTTGAACCGCCAACCGTTCGCGTTCCATTCATGTACCTTTAGAGGTACCTAAACCACCAGGCTGAAGGCTGCCCATCGACAAATGTCCTGCAACAATCACTGGACGTAATCCACGTGGTGTGGTAACCGGCAGCCGTGTCCATCCAGCTGCTGGTCAGCAGTGAGCCAGAGTGCATTGTGGGTACTGTAACAGACGTCACGCAGAGCGAGCTCTCCGAGGCGGGCGTGGCGTTTGCGAGAGGCGACAGCCAGCGTCTCTGACAGACAGGAAGTGAGCGTTGTCACGGCTCGTTGGCGAGGGAGACTCCAGGAAGCAGACAGATGGTCTCGTTACATGTGGCTGTTAAAAACAGATTTATGTGAAATGTTTCCCTGACAACACAGAGACAACCTCGGAAACTATGCGAGAAGAAATAAATACACATATGGCCACTTGACTGCACATCAAGTCGGTTTCCATGGATACATGGCAAGAACCTTGTTGCCCACACCCCCCCCCCCCCCTTAAAAAGATGGCCCTCACTCTCAGCCTTCCTGCCCACCTGCTCTCTCTCTCTCTGTCTCTCTCTAGCTCTCTTTTTCTCGGTCCCCCGCTCTCCCTCTGTCTCCCACTTTCTATCTCTCCATCTCTCACTCCCTCTCCTTGCAGGTCACTCAGGATGAGTGCATGAGGCTAAATGTCTAAAATGTAAATGTTCATTCCTCTCCAGTCCCACCTCTTTGCCTGTTCGTCTGAGTGTGTGTGTGGGTGTGTGTGCGTATGTCTGTGTGTGAGCATTCGTGTGTGCGTGTGTGTGTGTTTGCACGTGTGTGTGTCTGTATATGTGTGTGTGCGTGCTTATGCCTGTGCATGTGTGTGTCTGCATCTGTGTTTGTGCGTGTGTGTATGTGCATGTATGTGCATGCATATGTGGGTGCCTGTGTGTGTGTGTGTGTGTGTATGTGTGAGCATTCGTGTGTGTGTGTGTGTGTGTGTGTGTGTGAGCATTCGTGTGTGTGTGTGTGTTTGCATGGAAGAGACTACAGCAGCAATGCCAGGCCTGGGTTGGGTTGGCACTGGGCAGACAGAGTGTGTCTGGGGTTTACTGGATCAGAACCAGAACTGCATTCAGCCTGAGGGGCAGGAGGGGAGACCCCCACTTACAGGAACAGGAACCCCCCCCAAATCTCCCAGTAACAGCACACACCTCCCAGTAACATCACACACCTTCACCCAGTAACAGCACACTCTTCCTCCCAGTAGCAGCGCAGTCCTGCCTCCTGGTCTAACGGTTCCAGCGGCAGCCGTTGGTAGCTCAGTTTCACGGCACGGTGGTCCGTGTGCCAAATACAGGCTGTCACGGCAACAGGCACCCACATCTGCCAAAAGCCCAGCTCGAACAGCACAGCGAACACTTCCTCCACTTCGAGAGCTGTTGCTATTTAACATGTCCAAGAGTTATGGACAAATATAAAACCGTATACATGTGAAACCGTAATTATGGCCCTGTGCACTATAACAAACTTGCTAACGAATACATATAATTTTATCGTGCTGAAGAAAATGAAGACAGGCAGACTCATTAAGGTGGAACACACCATAATAAACGTATGCGAAGTTCACCTGCGGGACTGGAGCTAGGTCTTCAGGATCTCGGTACGACAGCAGGAGACATTCCACAGTAATCTGGAGGAAAGGCCGTCTGTTCCACCGTGAGGTTTCAGACGAAGCTCATCTCCACGATGCACGACGTTAACCTTTCTCCGAGTGTCAATTAAGACAATTTCAGTCCCCCAAACACTTCACACACTATTCATTTAGCCGTCAGTAACCCCCACTCAAGAGTACACGTCTAATTACAGCGTTTTTATCCAGTCATCAAATGAAAACCAATCAAACACATTGTCATAAGCCAAACTCTTTTTCACAGATGCATAGAAAGTATGATTTAGTGAAAAGTGAAATTCAGCTCCAAGTTCTAGAGGTGACCAAATAGATAAAGACCTGAAGAACCTTGTAGATTAATCTGATAAACGAATGAAGCAGCAATAAATCAGTTTTCGCAACTATAACACTAAGCATAGTAAAATATATAAGTGTGTAAATATAAGTGTGATGATAATAGCATACAAAATACGTGGCTAATTATTAGTAATAATGAATGATTATAAATATATTTGCTGCTCACAGTTTGAAGGCTTCTCTGTGCTATGTCCATACCCTATGTGGACTTTCTAGTTTACCTGCTAGTTTAACACCCGAACTGTTCATAACCTCGAACCACCTTAACCTCTAGGCCAGCGGAGGATGGGCATCCCCCCATAGCCGGGTTCCTCCTGAGATTTCCACCCATCAGAGTTTTTTTATTGCCACTGTTTGAGGGTTTTTCCCCGACTAGGGAGCTGTTTACCTCATATGCGATCAGGGGGCTGAGGGCCCATGTTTTCTTCCCTTCTGTTACCATGTGAAGCGCATGCAGTGAAAAGCGCTATAGAATTGAACTGAATTGAACTGAATTGAACTGAATTGAACTGAATTGAACTGAATTGCTGGTGTTTCGCACGTGCCCAGCAGAAGCTCTGCCTTCCTCCCACCGCTGTGAAGCTCTGCTGCCCACAGACACTGCAGACTGCTCTCCTGCCATTCACCTGTCTGTTTGCATCAAGAGTGCGCCTGCCAATCATTTTTAATGTCTGGTGTCCTCAAATGCCCCTCTCTGTCTCTCTCTCTCTTCCTCTCCATCTCTCTGTCTCTCTATCTCTCTCTCTCCTCCCTCTCGCCCCCCTCTCTTCCTCTCCTACATCTCCATCTCTCTTCCCCTCTCTCACCCCCCCTCTCTCACTCTCTGTCTCTCTATTTCTCTCTCTTCCCTCTCCCTCTCCCCACCACTCTCTCTCCCCACCTCGCTCTCTACCTACCTCTCGCACTCTCCCTCTCTCTCTCCCCCCCTCCCTCTCTCTCTCCCGCTCTCTCTCCCTCCCTCCCTCCCTCTCTCTCTCTCTCTCTCCCTCCCTCCCTCTCTCTCTCTCTCTGCCAGGCGGATCTGAGCACGGCCAGGGCCTGAGGCAGTGGTGAAATGGGGCAGGGAGGATGGGCACATACCCGTGCCGCTGATCGCCTCCACACCGCGATATCCTCCTGGCCACCAGGGGCAGAGCTGTGGCAGTGTTTCCTCAGCAGCACACGGGAATTTGGCCACCAAATTTGGTAGGAAATAGGAAAAATAAGAAATTATGGGGATATTCCGCATGTTTACAGCACCATCCACACTCTCATCCAATCATCCCTGTGTTGTGTTGCTGTGCTTCTGCACTTCATTTCCATTAATCTATTAATTTACCCCCCGCCCCAAACCCTCAGTGTTGCTTTTAATCCTTTGCCCCCCTCAGCAAAGTACACAACTTCAAGTGGTCCGTGAAAAAGGGCGGAGGCAGACGGCATCCGGGAGCGTTTGGGCGCGACGCGGAGCGGGGAGAAGGTTCCGGAAAGGTCTCCGCGACCGGTTGTCAGGAGCGACGGCCGGGGGGGGAAAAAGGTACAAAGCGCGTGATTAAGGGATTTCTCCGCCGTGCCTGCAAGCCGCCTGTGTACACAGCGGGAGAGAGGCCGCATATCACCGCCTTAATGACTCTTAATGACTTCTTAACGAGTTCTTAATGATTTAATCAAGAGGATCTATGCCTCCCTGGCGCACAGCGGCCCACAGAGCCTCGCCCCCCCCCTCCCCCCCCCCACACCCCCCACACGCACGTCTCTGCCATCGCACCGCGCCGGGACGCCCCCAGGACGCCCCCCAGGGCCCCGCGGTCGTCCCTGGGAACCGGCTCTCCGCACGGTCTGGAACGTTCCAGACAGAAAAACTCTGAACACAGAGACGTTTCCCTTTTTTTTTTTTTTTTCGTGTTTCGATTGCGGTCAGGTAGTGGTTCACGGTCATACGTGGCCTTTGTGGCAATGCACGTTCAACTATGGTCCATGAATTGCATCCTATGGTCCTTGTGAGAACCAGTGGTTACCATTCACCAACGATGGCCTTCATGGTGAAGAGCACTTCATGGCCAAGAGATACTAGACACAAGTCATTACAGTCACTCTGGCAGTTTTCAGGGGCAGAAGTGAAAACAATGTACTAAACTAAGGGCAAGGATCTCATGACTGCAGTCCCAGAGATAGCCAATGGTCATCACATTTAACCCTTTGAGTCGCCATTCCGAAACAAGTCTCACACCATAAAGGGTTAAACACCTCAACAGGTGCCCACAGAAGATCATGGCTGGCAATTAGCAGTTTCAATCTACCTTAAACCTTTTCAACCAATCAAAATGCCTGCTACACTACTGTTTTGAGCCCCTATTAAAACCCTGACTACATTTTCTGTTCATTTAGATCATCCATTTTGGTAGCCAAAAGTAACTGCTCAACAACAAAGTCAGAAAAAATGTAATAAAACGATCAAGCAGAGAATGGAAATGAGAAAATCCTGCACTGACAAGCTTGAAACTACCAGCTGTTTCAAAACATGAACTTGAACCGCTCAAATCGTGGTGAGTTTGTAGCTGGTCTAATAACTAATCAACCAGCTACCAGCTGTTTCAAAATCGAGCTTGAGCTGTTTTTTCCTCCAGCAGGGTACGAAGAATGAGTAGTTCAGATACCTGCAACAGGAAAGCACTGGAGAGCCCCACTTAAGCACCGCACTCATTTAACACCCCAACACCCCCGCCCCCCCCCCCCTACCGCCCGCCCCCCCGGGCCGCAAACACTTCCAGAGACGAACGCCCGCGTTTATAACACAGCTTTCAAACTCTGACGGCTCAATTTCCAGGTGTAAATTTCGGCTTAAGTGATCCAGCCCCCCCCACCCTCCCCCCTCTCTCGCTGGCAAACCGCTCCTGTCCAATTTCAAAACCAATTACAAACAACTCCGCAAGTTATCGGGTCTCCGGGTCGTTATTCGCGCGATTAGTCTAGTAAATTACGAGTCGGGTCACAGCACTGTATAACACAAGTGATCCCCCACCCTCCATTTCCAAAAGCGAATGACAACGGAATAAAGATTTATACACCACTTCTCTTCTTTTTCAGGGCCAAGAGGGAACAAGGGGGAAAGAAAAAAAGAGAAAAAAGTAATGGAATGAAAGGCCTTCGGAAATGAACCGGGAAGAGGTTAGACCGACTCGTTAGCAGGTCAATTTCCCGCAAAGGTACCGGGGAGAAAGATGGAAAGTAGGACTACACCGGGGGCACATCGCAGTGGCCTCCCCTGTCGATTACCTGCTTGTTCACATCACGAGCGAGCCTGTCTCTCATTTTCCATCGCCTCCCGTGTCCTGAAATGCCTCCTCCCTCAGACCCGCTCCTCCAGCGCCCTGCCCGGGACTTTTATTTTGACAGTTTTAAACTCCGCGCCACGGCCACCGACTGCACGCGCTCAGTGTGCGACCTGGATGAGGGGGCTGAAGTGGCGACCTTTGACCCCGCCCGGTAATGGAAGTCAGTGATGTCAGAGACCTCAGGAGAGACGGGGGTACGAGGAACATTCAGCGCAGGCACACAGCACACTTCTCACCGAGGTCACTGCAGCTGTTCAGAGTTATTCTGCTAGTTCGCCCCTCGGCCATTTTCACATTTCCCAGCCAGGCTCAGCCCAGCCCAGCCCATCTCAGCCCAGCCCAGCCCAGCCCAGCCCAGCCCAGCTCAGCTCAGCTCAGCCCATCTCAGTCCAGCTCAGCTCAGCTCAGTCCAGCCCAGCCCAGCTCAGCCCAGCCCAGCTTCTTGTTCTCTCAGAGTTTTTTGCTCCTCCCATTAAATTTGCAATTGTAAAAAACCGTAATCATAGCAACAAGTAATTATAGCTACTAAGTGGGGAAAAATATCCGCAACAACAGTGAAAGACAGCACGTAGCCCAACACCCAGCTTTGACTCGCAATGTTTCATATTCATTGGCTCAAGTTTCAATTCATCTGTATCTTCTTGGACTGGTGCATTTCCTGTTTTTATTTCTGTTCAGGAATGTTTTTTTTTTTCCCCAAAAAAATAGTTTCGATTTTATTTTCAGTTTTCGTGTATAACCTTGACTTTCATACTCGCATGCAATTGCGCGCACACACACACACACACACATACACACACACACACACACTCCGAACCCACCTCTCTCAGACACTCTCCAGCACAAACAACATCTCACTTTCCTTCACATCTTCCCACCCACACACACACACACACACACACACACAGACACACACACAGACACACATACACACACACACAGACACACACACAGACAGACACACACACACACACACACCCCCGTCTCTGCAATGCTTTACCCCTACAATGACGTCACTGGCAGGCTGCTAATTGAAAAAAGAAAATCCTGTGATGTCTTCAGGGTTCACAGGTTCTGTACATTTACCGATAAATAAATATATGCTTGCAACATATTTATAAACATTTTACACACTTTGGTCTGCACATTATCTAACATACAGCTTAAGCATCAGCCTGCCTCGAGATCGGATCGCAGTCTGAGTCGAGACGAGTCGACAAGCCCTGCCTACATTTGTCGACAAAGGGGGCGCAGAAATAAATAAATTAAACGCCCAAAATGAAAAGAGGAATTATGAGCGGAGCGAGAGCACTCCTCCCCTTTCATCCACCTGCTTCCTGCTTAATTAGCGTCGGCGGGAGGGGGGGCTGATTATCGCGGAGCGCTGCCGGCCCATCCTCAAAGCTCAGAGCCCCCCGGGCGCCGCGGCAACCAGATTCCTCTGATGTTCCGCGCGCCTTCGCGAGCGTCTTCATTAGCCCGGAAACTTCTCCCGCCAATCCCGCCGCGGTTCAGAGAGAGGACAGCGCTCCGGAGCGCCGATAACCGAGATAACCGCAGGTTCAGAAACGACCTACCTTACTCCTGTGTGTGTGTGTGTGTGTGTGTGTGTGTGAGGGAGAGTGTTAGTGTTAGTGTGTGTGTGTGTGCGCGTGTGTGTGTGTGTGAGTGTGTGTGTGTGTGTGTGTGAGAGTGTGTGAGTGTGTGTGTGTGTGAGTGAGTGTGAGTGTGTGTGAGTGTGTGTGTGAGAGTGTGTGAGTGTGTGTGTGTGTGTGTGGTGAGTGTGTGTGAATGTGTGTGAGGGAGGGAGTGTGTGTGTGAGGGAGAGTGAGTGTGTGTGTGTGAGGGAGAGTGAGTGTGTGTGTGAGGGAGGGAGTGTGTGTGTGAGGGAGAGTGAGTGTGTGTGTGAGGGAGAGTGAATGTGTGTGTGTGTGGGTGTTTGTGTGTGTGTTTGAGTGTGTGTGTGTGTGTGTTTGAGTGTGTGTGTGTGAGGGAGAGTGTGTGTGTTTGAGTGTGTGTGTGTGAGTGTGCGTGTGTGTGTGTTTGAGTGTGTGTGTGAGGGAGAGTGAGTGTGTGTGTGACTTCACCCGTTATCACCGCGGAGAGCAGCTGACGATGGTATGATAATGGGCTCCTAACACACATCACACCCAGCAGGGGAGCGTGTGTGTTGGGGTGGGGAGTTGAGAGCGGCCGGAAGCCAGGTAAGACCTGGAAGATTACACTGAAACAGCCCAAAACAAGACCCCTGCCTCTCACCCAGCCTACAGAGTCTGTGCTCTGCATCCCCTCGTCTTTACCATCGCCCTATACGGAGAGGTCCAGAAGTATTTGGACAGGGACATGGATGTACGATCAGTATCCCATTACGTTACAATACAGTCATTTAGCAGACGCTCTTATCCAGAGCGACGTACAACGAAGTGCAGGTCACAACTGCGCTGAAACCCGAAAGGGAAGTACGGTTCCAAGTGCTGGAGTGATCACATGGATTAGAGCTTGGACCTTGTAGATGACTCTGATGAGAACAGACCCACCAAGAAGATACAATAAAACCGTTTTGTCGTTGTGGTCTGTACTTACCTTCCAGTGAGTTAGAACGATTTTTGAAATGACATATTTGTAGTTATTATTATCGTAGTAATTGTGGGTGAGGACAGGCCATTCGACCTTGCTCTATTGTGATCTGCTGGTTTGTTAACGGGGAACTCATGGGCTACGACGGGGGGCAACATTGGCTCAGGCGGTAAGAGCAGTCGTCTCATTGGCTCAGGCGGAGGGTTGCCGGTTCGATCCCGCCCTGGGCAATACACAAGGAGCATTTGTGAGTTAGGTGTCTTGCTCAGGGACACTTCGACACAGCCCGGGCGGGGGATCGAACCGGCAAACCCTCCAAATACCAGACGACTGCTCTCACCTCCTCGGCCAATGTCGCCCAATGTGTGTGTGCTCCACCCTCTCTTACGCCCAGCTGGTCCCGGTGAAGTTGACCCGGGTAAAGGAGACTCGTATCGCCCCCGCTCTCTCTGTGACTCACCGCTCAGAAACACGCCGTTCCCGCTGAACAGACCAAACTGCCGGAGCACAGAACAGCGGTTTGTGTTCCTCTGGCTCAGAGGAGAGGCCAGCAGCGATTGACCAAGCTCAGTTAGCGGGATTCCCGCGCCGGCGGAGGATTAGCCAAAACAAAATGCTAATTAGCCGCGTCCTGCTGAGGGCTGTTTGCGCTTGACTGGGGCAGGGTGACGCGACGCGACTCCCCCTGATTTCGGGCGTGGCCTCCCGCGACCCCCCCTCGTTAGCGCAGGCTAGCCGGCAGCGTTATCAGGAGCCGCTAACGAACGGAGACACGCAGCGGCCTGAGGTTGCCGTGCTTGTTTCCATGGTTTCTACACGTGTCAGGTGACACGAGGGCGACGGCAAAACAACAGTAAACACGGCGGGTTTAAGATCAAACAAAAACGGCTCAATATACACACGCGCGAAAAACAGCTGTGGCTTCGGACAAACAGATTTCAACATGAGGGGGGCCTTGTACAGCGTCAGAGAAAACCGGCTTTAACACCCACCCTCCGCCTGCCACAAGCCTGACCAGCGACAGCCTGCCTCAGAGAGCCTCTGAGACACCACTCAAACATTCATCCGACAGGTGTAAATCAAACGGACCCAACGGCCGGGGCCCTTCACGGCAAGATTTGGGCGCATAAATTTGTAGCGCAGAATGATGAAACGCAGGGCTGGACTTTTGACCTTTTCCCCAAATGGGCAAAGCTTCAGTTCTGCATCTCTTACAGTGCAAAGGCTCCGTTCTGGGTCAAAGGGTAATGGTCAAAGGTTAATGGACGCTGTTCATATGGCAGGTTGAAGCAGACAGAAATAACGACCAACTAAATTACAGCCCGACGGAATAAACGGAAACAGAACTGACCTGTCTGACACACACACACACACACGCACACACACACACACACACACACGCAGGCATGCATACACACACACACGCGCACGCGCACGCGCACGCACACGCACACACACACACACAGGCATCCATACACACACACACACGCAGGCATGCATGCATACACACACACACACACACACACACACACGCAGGCATGCATGCATACACACACACACACAACTCTTGCCATCAAGTGCAGCCAGAAGAGGCACTGCATTGGCAACATTTTTTAGGAAATATTTTCAATTATTTATAAAGTGTCATAAAGGAGTGGTCTGTGCCAGAGACAGGCGTGCGGGAGAAGAGGCACTCGGCAGATGTACAATTAGTCACCCCGAGAGGCGCCGAATCACAGAGAAACCTCTTCTCACAATGCGCGACCTTCACACCTTTCTAAAGGAGAGGCTCTCTACCACACACCACCTGAATGATGACTCCAGTGTATTCCTCTCTCTGCTGACCCCGTCTCTCAGGACATCCCTAACCCCGCCTCTAAGACCACCACTAATCCCGCCTCTAAGACCATCACTAACCCCGTCTCTAAGACCACTACCAACCCCGTCTCTAAGACAACCACTAACCCCATCTCGAAGGACATCAATAACCCCATCTCTAAGACTACCACTATTGCAGTAATAATCAATCTACTGTTCTGGAAAACCCACAGCAATAGTCATAGTAAATGTGTACAGTTACAGAATGTACCATCATACTACAGACCACCACATAAATACAGTGAACATATGAATACGTTTGTCGACCAGGGTATTCCGCATCGCGATTCATAACAAGGTGTCCTTGCAAAAGCCCTTTCATTGTGGCAACTCCTATAATTCATGGAACTGAATAATAATTTAATTGACTGCTTTGACTGTGCAGGCGTTAACGTGTTATTGCCGTTAATTCTTACTTCTCACACATCTCCCTGCAGGTGATGTAATGTCTATTTTTGGGGCATTTGTGTGTCAGATCACCGCTGGTATTCCACTGAGAGGGAGACTTCCCGTGCCTTCCGGACTGGTTTGAAACCTTTTTGCCCCCAAGCCCCCCTCCCCATCCACGGAAATATTCCTGTTCTCCCCCCCCCCCCCAACGCGACTGAAGCTTTCAATATCATCTCCCCCCAAGGGAGCTCCCTGAGGCCCCCTTTGGGCCGTGGCCCCCCCTGCCGAGAAGCACTGGTTAAGAATTTGACAGTTTTTTTTTTAGACTTTCCGGGCGGCCATTTTGAAGCCTGAGCTTCAGAAGATCTGAGGAGAGAGAGGGAGGGGCTCTGGCGAGCGCTTACGTTGCTAACGCTAATTAGCACGAAGATGACGTCCGGCGGCATCGCCCGGACTGCGGTCCCGCGTGAGCGGCCGTCCCGAAACTGAGACACGAACGAGACTCTTTAACGACAACGCCCCTCCCCCCTCCCCCCAGCCAGCCAATGAACGAGACTCTTTAACGACAACGCCCCTCCCCCCTCCCCCCAGCCAGCCAATGAACGAGACTCTTTAACGACAACGCCCCCCTCCCCCCTCCCCCCAGCCAGCCAATGAACGAGACTCTTTAACGACAACGCCCCTCCCCCCTCCCCCCAGCCAGCCAATAGGAAGTGCACACATACCCGCCTCTACGCTTGAACCAGAAACCACCAGGTGGGACTGCACGTCTCCTTCCTGCGCACCCACGACAGAGTTTACTTCTCCACTCATTTTCTCTGATTAATTATGAGGATTCTTCCAAGGCACTCGCCCCCCCCCCTGAGGTCTCCCTGTCTTCTGAACGGGATGGGCCATTGATGTGAGATGCAAGCGCAGAAACAACCGAGATGCTTTGAACCGATTTTCAACAGCTCGCCATCAACAGACAAAAAAAAAAGCAATGAAAAAAAAAGCACTGAAATCCCTCAGCTGTTCCGTTCTTTCTGGCGTAGAGAAACGGGAAGAACAGAGCGCGTGTTTTTATCAGCGGATGAAACGGAAAATACGAGCGCGCGGCAGAAACGACCGGGAACCCGACGTCACCTCCGTCTTCTGTCGAAGGCAAAGGTCAGGGCTTACGGAGGTGATAAACTGTCTGCTCTCATCACGCCCCCCGAATGAAACGCAGCGCACCACGAAGGCAGCGTCTGGCTCAGCAGTCCCCCAAAGCACTGGCTGAAAAAGGATGACTCATTTGGTGGGTTTTCGGCCATCCCAGACCGTGATAAATCTGCGGCTTTACGATGCGGGCCTGCTGTGGCCTTCCGCGCGTAGGACTCTCCGGCAGGGCCGAAGGCCGAGGCGCCAAAGCCTGGTAACCAAGGCGACGGCGAGGGGTGACATCACATGTCATTTAATAGCCGACACTTTTAACCAAAGCGACTGACATTTGATTAGACTAAGCAGGAGACAGCCCCCCCCCAGGAGCAATGTGGGGTTAAGGACCCCCATACACCCTTGTGAAGCAATTGGAAAATTGGTAAGGGGGGGCTACATCTCCCGATGTAGCCATTGAGCCCGGAGCATTTTAGCCGCCATCCTTCACAGTAGCGTCCCATGATAACGAGGGCAGTACTATAACAGAACAGAGAGCGGACTCGGACATCAGACAGCTGTGAAAACAATGACTCCTAATACAGTGAAAAAGATTCATCCATATCACATTACATTACAGTTATTTAGCTGACACTTTTATCCAAAGCGACGTACAGTTGATTAGACGACGCAGGGGACAGTGCCCACAGGAGCAATGCAGGGTTAAGGGCCTTGCTCGAGGGCCCAACGGCTGTGCGGATCTTATTGTGGCTACACCGGGGCTTGAACCACCAACCCTTCCGAGTCCCAATCATGTATTTTAGCTAGCAGGCTACAGGCTGCCTCCACATATTAAATGTTTATTGTAAATAACACCACAAAGCTCTCTTCTGGAATGCTGAACCAACAGATAAAAGCAGACCATTGGCTTGGGTGCGAGTGTCTGTGCTTCACTGTGTACCCACCCACACAAACGCACATAAATACTGACCTCGCACTTAAATGGCACGGATACTGAAGGCAGTTTTTAACCTCCACTGCTAGTGATCAACTTGATAACAAAAATAATGATTCCTTGCATTTGTTTAGTGCTTTTCTAACACTCAAAGCATTTTACAGCGATGAGGGGGAAACTTGCCTCAACCACTGCTAACGTGCAGCACCCACCTGGGTGAGGCACGCCATTTTGGATGGTAAATTGTAAACGGACTGCATTTATATAGAGCTTTTAATAAAACGCTTTCCAACTAATGCCTCTCATTCACCCATTTGCGCGCGCACGCACGCATTCACACACACACACACACACACACAACAGAGATAGGCTGCCATAGCCCAGCCAGCCGGTACATGGTTTCAGGAGCATGGTTTCGGGGGTTAGGTGTCTGAGACACTTTGACACACCCAGGGCGGGGGATCGAACCGGTAACTCTCCGACTGCTAGATGTCCCAGGGGGCAGTGTGTCCCTATGCATGACCTGAAGGGCCCAGCTTTTGACCCATATAGTCTGGCCGCAGGAAAGACTGTATTGAGTAACTGTACATATCTGTTCCTTGGTAAGAGCTTCATGTCATTCTAGAGACCCGGGCCATCACACAGCCATCATCGGATCAGAACCGAATCCTCCCCATCACAGCAGCTCCCCTGGGCTGATGTGAAGGACGCTGGGTAATCTATCAAGCAGCCTACACCACCCACCCACCCACCCGTGCTTAAAACCAATAATCTATCTCACCAAGGCAGGAGAGTGCAAGGGCACGGGGTATGGATCGCTTTTGTGTTATTACTCAGGACATCCAATAAGACATCCCGCTCATTCAATCCTGCATGTGCTACGCTGACACACACTGCGCGTGGTGTGGGCGGTGTGGGCGTTCTGCGGGCGAGACGCGGTCCTCGTGAGAGAGAAACAGAATCAGAGGCGATACGGGGCCGCGGTTCCCCCGGTGAGGAGCACGGCTGAATCACAGCCAGGGTTATACGAGTACATGTCACGGAGTAAATCTGTCATCGACACCGCCCGCCTCTTCTCGTGAGGGGTGGTTTTAGGGCAAGCTCCCCCTGCAGGCAAGATCAACCCGACGTCTCCGCTTCACGTCGAGGCTCGGCTCCTCCGTGACGAGCCTGTGTAACAGAGAGGGATTAATGAGGGCCTTAACCCCGCCCCGGGCAGGGAGAGGAACGCCGGAGTCTGACGATTCGTACCAAACCTTCCCGTAAAAGGGCGATAAAACGCACGTCTGTAGAGAAACACACGCACGGACACAAACTCTCAGACCGGCTGCTACAGTCCATCCCGCACTGCACTTCCCTCCGGGAACGTCACCCGGAAAACGGGAATGCCACTTGGAAAACGGGAATGTCACTTGGAAAACGGGAATGTCACTTGGAAAACGGGAACGTCATGCAGAAAACGGGAACGTCGGGCAGAAAACGGGAACGTCATGCTGAAAATGGGAACGTCACGCAGAAAATGGGAACGTCACAAGAAAAACGGGAACGTCACGCAGAAAACGGGAATGTCACGCAGAAAACGAGAACGTTACATTACATTACAAGGCATTTAGCAGACGCTCTTAGAGCGACATAAAATGAAGTGCAGATTGAACACAGGAACGAGTACGGTTCCAGTATACGTCATTCGGAAAACGGGAACGTTACACGGAAAACGGGAATGTTCGGAGACAGATAGACAGATGTGGTAATTACCCGAGACCGGGGGGGGGTCGATAGTAACACTCAGGGACCTGCTGGGGCCCGGCGGAAGCTGAGGACAGATCAGCCCACGTGAGAAAGGCCTGCCCCGTGAAGCCCACCTCGCTGCCCTGAGCCCGACTCACTCTGTCAGACGACAAGAGGACACAACCATCTGCCGCTAATCAAGACACGCACCACAGGGCCGGGCTCGTGGAAAGTGTTTGGTTGGACTACGGGGGTGAGCTCAGGCGGTAAGAGCAGTCGTCTGCCAGTCGGAGGGTTGCCAGTTCAATCCTCCTTCCGGGGTGCGTCAAAGTGTCCCTGAGCAAGACCCCTAACCCTTAAATATGTGAAGAAAATGTAATGCATGTAATTCCGTCTTTCCGAATATTGATGGAATTCCCAACGCACTGTGGAGCCACATTCCAGAGGAACCTGTCTGAAGGGAAGGCTATGGAAAATGCAGAGCTACATAAAGCAACTGCTTAGGGCACCTGCAACCACCAGGGGGGCCTCTAATTAACCTCAAATATATAAATCAATAATGAATGAACAATAAAATAATAATAATAATAATAATTTGTTATTTAGCTGACGCTTTTATCCAAAGTGACTTACAGTTGATTAGACTAAGTAGAGGACAATCCTCCCCTGGAGCAATGCAGGGTTAAGGGCCTTGCTCAAGGACTCAACAGATGTGCGGATCTTATTGTGGCTACACCGGGATTAGAACCACCGACCTTGTGGGTCCCAGTCAGCCACTAGGCAACAGGCTGCCAGTGTGTATAATGGGACGGGGGGGGCCCAGGTCAAAGGGCCAGAGGTGAGGGCGGCCCTGGAGGGGACAGAATCGACCCGACAGAACCCAGATCAGACCCGACAGAACCGAGTGAGGGGGCACTGGCAGAGGCACTGACAGAGGGAGCACTGACAGAGGCACTGACAGAGGGGGCATTGACAGAGGCACTGACAGAGGGAGCACTGGCAGAGGCACTGACAGAGGGAGCACTGACAGAGGCACTGACAGAGGGGGCACTGACAGAGGGAGCACTGGCAGAGGCACTGACAGAGGGGGCACTGACAGAGGCACTGACAGAGGGGGCACTGACAGAGGCACTGACAGAGGGGGCACTGACAGAGGGGGCACTGACAGAGGGAGCACTGACAGAGGCACTGACAGAGGAAAGGGGGGGGGGGGGGTGGACATGGCTGAGCAGGAAAGGCCTGACTAATGGAAAAATAAAAGATGGGATCAGCTTGGCAGCTCACTCCTCCTGATGAAGTCTCTCCCGTCACAGATCAGTGATTAAACCGGCCCCGCGCAGCCTCCGGGCCCCAGGGGCCGGACCAGGCTCTGAACTCTGACGGCAGAGAGAGAGGCTGGAGAGGCTGGAGAGGCACAGAGAGGCTGGAGAGGCACAGAGAGGCTGGAGAGGCTGGAGAGGCTGGAGAGGCACGGAGAGGCTGGAGAGGCACAGAGAGGCTGGAGAGGCTGGAGAGGCTGGAGAGGCTGGAGAGGCTGGAGAGGCTGGAGAGGCTGGAGAGGCACAGAGAGGCTGGAGAGGCTGGAGAGGCTGGAGAGGCTGGAGAGGCTGGAGAGGCTGGAGAGGCACGGAGAGGCTGGAGAGGCTGGAGAGGCTGGAGAGGCTGGAGAGGCACAGAGAGGCTGGAGAGGCACAGAGAGGCTGGAGAGGCACAGAGAGGCTGGAGAGGCACAGAGAGGCTGGAGAGGCTGGAGAGGCACAGAGAGGCTGGAGAGGCACGGAGAGGCTAGAGAGGCTGGAGAGGCACGGAGAGGCACGGAGAGGCTGGAGAGGCTGGAGAGGCTGGAGAGGCACGGAGAGGCTAGAGAGGCTGGAGAGGCACGGAGAGGCACGGAGAGCCTGGAGAGGCTGGAGAGGCACGGAGAGCCTGGAGAGGCTGGAGAGGCACGGAGAGGCACGGAGAGGCTGGAGAGGCTGGAGAGGCACGGAGAGGCACGGAGAGGCTGGAGAGGCACGGAGAGCCTGGAGAGGCTGGAGAGGCACGGAGAGGCACGGAGAGGCTGGAGAGGCACGGAGAGCCTGGAGAGGCTGGAGAGGCTGGAGAGGCTGGAGAGGCTGGAGAGGCTGGAGAGGCTCTCAGCCTCCTGTCAGGGACAGCACAGTCCGCCCGCAGTACTCCCAGAAACACCGTTCCCTGAGGGGGCCAGGTAAGCACAGGGGCCAGCGTAGCACAGGAGCCAGCGTAGCATTGGGCCGGGGCGTGCTACGAAACGCAGACAGCTGAATATGCATTAGACGCGGCGTCCTTCCCGAGGTACAGCGGCTCTAACGCACACAGCGCCGTGTGTGACAGCCACAGTGTGACTCGCTCCGTCGTCGTGGCGATGCCCTCGCCGGGCAACCACGGGCCGCGACCGGAAGCGCGGGCGTTCCATCGCAGCTCCACCGCCGAACGCTCGCGGAGACGCATTAACCCGGGAACGGGAGAGACGACGGCAGGATGGATTTCATCAGAGGAGGAGGAAGAAATGTGCTGACGAAAAAATCCTCGTGGTGGAAACGCTTGACTCGTATGCAAGCAAATTTCATTCATTAGAGGGGAGTGCATGTAAACAACTTATTTCTTTCTTCCGTTTTGAATACATTGCAGAATTTGCATTATTTATTTGCCTGGGGGGGGGGGGCATGTTGTCTCAGGTGGATTGCTTAGCTTGCACTGCATCCATCTGCACAGATTCTCTCTCTCTCTCTCTCTCTCTCTCTCTCTCTCTATTTACATTTACATTTTAGTCATTTGGCAGACACTTTTAATCCAAAGCGACTTGCATAGGTTTTTCCACAAGTTAAAGCATCACATCCATAACTAGTAAAATACACATGAAGTGTTGTTTTAAACATATAGTCATCATAAGTGCAAATTTTTTTTATTTATTTTTCTTTTGGGGGTTAGACAAGAGGGATAGGGATATCAGAAAGGGGGGTGGGGGAAATCAGGAGGGAGGACTAAGGTAGAGTTTGAAAAGGTGTTTTTTGAGTCCGCATCGAAATAGGGGGAGGGATTCTGCTGTTCTGACAGTGGTAGGCATGTCATTCCACCTCTGAGGAACCAGAACAGAAAACAGGCATGAACGTGCAGCTCGACCACCAGGTGCTCGTAGTGAGGGAACCATAAGGCGACCAGAGCTGGCAGACCGGAGTGGTCTAGCTGGGGAGTAGGGAGTGATTAAGGATTGTATGTAAGGTGGGGCAGTCCGCTTAGCAGCCTGAAATGCCAACACTAGGGCCTTGAAACGGATGCGTGCGGCAATAGGAAGCCAGTGGAGGCCAATGAGAAGCGGGGTGACATGAGCCGACCTGGGCTGACTGGTGATCAGGCGGGCTGCAGCATTCTGGACCAGCTGGAGGGGCTTGATGGCGCACGCTGGGAGACCGGCGAGGAGGGAGTTGCAGTAATCCAGGCGGGAAATGACGAGGGCCTGGACTAGGAGCTGGGTGGCTTTCTCCGTCAGGAGATGACGGATACGGCGTATATTGAGGGATCTCTATCTATCCCTCTCTCTCTCTCTCTCTCTCTCTATCTGTTCCTCTCCCCAACCTCCCCAAAAATACTCCAACGGCTGTGCGCTAAAAACCGAGACTCAAACTCGCAGCCGTCCCGTCACATGACAGCACCACAGACCCCTCCACACAGAAAACACACGCAGTCGAGCCGGACGCATAATTGCAGGAGCGCTTTCGCAGCGTTCCCGGCAGCCGCTCTGTTGCTCATTTGGACCTCCTCGCGTTGAGGATTTCACCATGGCAACGGGGCCCCAAGGTCGGGTTGGGCCGAGGCGGTCTCCGCGGGCCCGGCGAGGTGAGAGAGTCACGCGGCTCACGCACTATAAATAGTCCAGGTTCGGCAGCGCCGGGCGAAACACGCCGTCATCACGGGGAGCGTCTCCGCGCTCTCACAGAGCCGCCCGATCCCAACGACTCCACTCACCTCCCGCACCACACCACTGCAGGAACTCTGTTCTCATGTGTTAAAAGGGTGAGCCGTCATCTGGATCGTCAAACACACACACACGCACGCACGCACACGCGCACGCACAAACACACGCACGTACGCACACACACATGCACACACACACACACATGCACGCACACACACACACACACGTACGCACACACACACACACACACACATGCACGCACACACACATACAGGCACACACACACGTACGCACACACACACACACACACACGCACACATGCACGCACACACACGCGCAGGCACACGCACGCACGGGCACACGCACACCATTTTCTAATTGACAAATGTTTCAGGCCACCCAAACTTATTAGGGATGCAGCTACCTCGGCCTCCTAAAAGACATTAGATTAAGCTGAGCTTAATTGAGCTGCCAGGGCAGTTTAGAGTGATCCATATGCAGGAGAGCTGGGAGTCTCAGAGGCAGTGCATGCTGGGAACCACGCGGCTCGCCAAACACAGCCGAGCGGAGTCAAACGAGGACGGCCGAGAACCCTGGAGTGCGTACGCCTCAACGAACGCCCCATCAGCTCCCAGCTGCCCCCACCGGGACCGCTCCAACCCCACACCCGAGAGGACCGCTCCAACCCCGAACCCGAGAGGACCGCTCCAACCCCACACCCGAGAGGACCGCTCCAACCCCAAACCCGAGAGGACCGCTCCAACCCCAAACCCGAGAGGAAGGACTTGTGGAGAAGGGTTTGCCTCGGGATCTCAAAGGTTTGCCTCGATGTGACTCAGAAAGAGAAGGATTTGACTCAGGAGCTGAAGGATTTGACTCAGGAGCTGAAGGATTTGACTCAGGAGCTGAAGGATTTGACTCAGGGGCTGAAGGATTTGACTCAGGAGCTGAAGGATTTGACTCAGAAAGAGAAGGATTTGACTCAGGAGCTGAAGGATGTGACTCAGAAAGAGAAGGATTTGACTCAGGAGCTGAAGGATTTGACTCAGAAAGAGAAGGATTTGACTCAGGAGCTGAAGGATTTGACTCAGGAGCTGAAGGATTTGACTCAGGAGCTGAAGGATGTGACTCAGGAGCTGAAGGATTTGACTCAGAAAGAGAAGGATTTGACTCAGGAGCTGAAGGATTTGACTCAGGAGCTGAAGGATTTGACTCAGGAACGGAAGCAGGAAGCAGAACT
>NC_083775.1:4823858-4861358 GCF_963514075.1 Conger conger | reverse complement strand
CTGCAAGCACGCTCGCACAATCCCCCTGAGCCAACAGTCAGACACACACGCATTCAACAGCGTGCACGCACGCACGCATGCACGCACACACACACACGCACACACACTCGCTCATTCACTCTGCCTGCACTGACAGCACCACTCCCACAGAGATTAATGAGAGAGTAAGAAGGAGGGGGGGGGCGGAGAGAGAAAAAGAGAAAGGGGGAGAAAGATTTTTCAGCGACTGCTTCTCCTCCACTTGACAGGTAGCGACTGGCAGTGGAGAGACTTGACCCACCTCCCCACACACACACACACACACACACACACACCACATGAGACAACACACACTAGAATACTGCCAAAACGTATGTGCACTGCGCACACACACACACACACACACAGCAGTCTTGTCAGGACAGTTGCTCTGCTGTAGATATTATCCCTTCATTATCGTGTGCTGGGGATTCATTCTCACATGAACAAATCTCTCAGGGAATTCATCCCTGATCTAATACACCTCAAACACACGCACACTCACGTGCACCAGCTCTCACTCGAGCACTCACACACACACACACACACACTCACACACACACACACACATACACACATACACACACACATACACACACTTACTCGTACTTTCAGTCACACAAGCACTTGCATTCACACTTTCAGAAACACATACACACAATTGCAGGCACGCACGCGCACTCACACACACATACACATACATACATACTCATTGAAACACTCAATCACATGCACACTCTCACTGTACTGACACTCAAGACACACACACACATACAAAAGTACACAGTATTACACACACACACACACACACACACGTGTAAAAAAATATCACTGGCAACTATTTTTAGACAGTCTTGAGAAACTGAAGAAATACCGGATGAATGGAAACAAGGTAATATAACACCAATATATAAGAAAGGGGACCGTACTGAAAATAACAACATTCTAAGGGATAGTCAGCATGGTTTTGGAAAGGGTAGGTCATGCCTGACAAGCCTTTTGCCATTCTTTGAGGAAGCTAACCACGTGTTTTGATGACAGCAGGGCGTATGATATTGGCTATCTAGATTTCCAAAAAGCATTTGATAAGGTACCACATGACAAACTAGAGAAGAAAAATAACTTTTAGGTTAGCTCCTAAGTTAATTCCAGTGTTAAATTCACCTTCTCAAACCGCTCCGGCTCACACACCGCGCAGTATAGAGCGCCCCCTAGTGTTCCCTCCTGATATGGCCGGATGTGTTCACCCATTCCAGCCCGATCGAGGCCGTGGACCTTCATCCAGCGTAAATCAATCGCATCTCCGTCTCTGAGCGAAAGTTAAGGCACGCGTAAACACACAGCTCCGGACCGTAACTACGCACAACAAATAAATGTCCAGAAGGATCACGTAAGATGATTCTTTACACAGTAGACCGGTCCACCAAACTGAAACTGGGGAATTTCTCAGCGCTTAAATGACATCAGCAGTCGAAAGGCGCATCCCCACCAAGAATAACTATAACCATAAGTATTACCGTAACTATAACCACAACCATTACTAGAACAATAACTATAATCATAACCATTACCGTAACTATAACCTTAACTATAGAATCTCTAACTATAATCATAAGTATAACGGTAATGCTGTGAACGTATCTGTGAATGTATCGTTTGCCATTTTGCACGTGACGCCCTGTAAATTCGGATGCATTCTGATTGGCTGTCAGTGTTTTATCTTTCATGCAGCTGGAATAAATCGCTCTGAATGTGATCCCGACGATATCGTTCATCATTGACGCTGTCGTTATAGTTGTGTAGTTTAGACCACTTGAGTTCGAACAATTTTTTAAATTACCTGCTTATAGTTATCGTTA
The DNA here is from genome assembly GCF_963514075.1 of Conger conger. Lineage (NCBI taxonomy): Eukaryota > Metazoa > Chordata > Actinopteri > Anguilliformes > Congridae > Conger > Conger conger. The sequence continues at coordinate 4,859,481 of NC_083775.1, read as the reverse complement.
TATGTATCATTATTCGTGCGCATGGGCCTTAACAGCACGCTGGCCATAATAACGGATAAACGTAGACCTTACAGTCTCTGACAGAAGGCGCGGACCAGGGACAGGGACAGGAAACGTGGGAAGATAGAGACCATCACAGCCGCATCTGCGCATCCGAAATCACGCGCGAAAGCAGAGACTTGAACTTAAACAAAAGCATTTCAATTCCCCGTCAAAAACAAAGCTATGACCGCACTCTGCATTAGTGAACAGATTTTATTAGTAAACAGCCGGGACTCCATGTCCAGCAGATTTGTACATTGGTAAATGGTTGGCATTTCTATAGCGCCTTTATCCAAAGCGCTGTACAATTGATCCCTCTGATTCGCCCATTCGCACACCAACGGCGACTGGCTGCCATGCAAGGCGCCAACGAGCTTTGTACAGAAATAGACATACAAACAGACGCGGACCCCTACAGACAAACACAGCGCAGTGTTAGCAGTATGCTACATGTGTAATATTGCAATAGTGACGTGCACTCTGTGACATGTCTTTATCTAAAGTGGGCAAACTCTTCTTCGTCCCTCGGGGATCGGATGTGGCGGCCATTTTGTCTTGTCGGAGACCGATGTAGGGATATGGGTGTCAGAAGACGACGTGGGCGCATTCTTAAGTTTCGAGGCGCGACGCGACGCTGTGGGGGCCATCTCTCGTCCGGGGTGTGATGCGGGGCGGGCGATGTTCTGCGCTGCAGGTGTCGTCTCTGTCCCAGAATGCACTGCGGCGGCGGCGGTCACGCGGCCCCTCGTCAGGCCGGACGCAGCGAGAGGAACTCTGAGTATCTCTTCTTCAGCTCCTCCAGTCTGGCAGCTGGGAGAGGAGAGGAGGGGAGGGGAGGGGAGAGGGGAGGAGAGCGAGTGAGAGGAGAGGAGAGGGAGAGAGGAGGGAGAGGAGGGAGAGAGGAGAGGGAGAGAGGAGGGAGGAGAGAGGAGGAGAGCGAGTGAGAGGAGAGGAGGAGAGCGAGTGAGAAGAGAGGAGGAGAGCGAGTGAGAGGAGAGGAGGAGAGCGAGTGAGAGGAGAGGAGGAGAGCGAGTGAGAGGAGAGGGGAGGAGAGCGAGTGAGAAAAAAGAGGAGAGGAGAGGAGAGGGGAGGAGAGGAGAGGAGAGGGGAGGGGAGGAGAGGAGAGGAGGAGGAGAGCGAGTGAGTGAGGAAGTGAGGAGAGGAGGGAGAGGGAGGCAGGCACACATGATCAGGGTCAGAGGTCACAGTGCAGGCGGGAGAGTGGCGTTTGGAGCGCGCCAGCGGACTGCTATAAATACGGCGGCTTCATCACGGAGCGCTTGCGTCGGCTCACACTCCAGTCAGAAGGTCATTTCAGAAGGATGAAATAATGAGGAGGCTGCCGTGCTGAAACCAAGGGCCGCGGATCCCGGGCATGTCATCCCTCTAAACGCTGAAAACGGCCTTCTTCACACCGCTCTCAAACGGCTCTCTCTCTCCCTCCCTCAGCTCCTGCTGCTGCAACACTGCTCCATTCCACAGGTTAGCGTGCTGCCCTCAGTTAAACAGTTATACACTCTGTTAAATTATTATACAGAGTACTCTCTGTTAAACACAGTCAGATAGAGAGAACTCTCCCTCTCAAACACAGTTAGATACAGACAACCATTAAACATAAGAGTACTCTGTTAAACACAGTTAGTGTTGATCAGGGATGGGCAAAGCAGGCCATATCTGTTTATGGATTCCAGACCAACTTCTGCTCATAACTACTTAATTAGCCCAATCATTCACATGATCTGTCATGTTCAGTCCCATTCCAGCAGCTGATAAAGGTTCTTGTCTTGTAGCATTTTATTGTGGTCTAGTTTACAAGTGAATCGGTCATGGCTGGTGGCAGCAAAATCCTGCATACACTGTGGCCCTCCAGGACTGGAGTTAACCCTGCATACACCATACACACAGGCCCTCCAGGACTGGAGTTAACCCTGCATACACACCGGCCCTCCAGGACTGGAGTTAACCCTGCATACACACCGGCCCTCCAGGACTGGAGTTAAACCTGCAGACACTGCGGCCCTCCAGGACTGGAGTTAACCCTGCAGACACACGGGCCCTCCAGGCCTGGAGTTAACCCTGCAAACACACGGGCCCTCCAGGACTGGAGTTAATCCTGCATACACACGGGCCCTCCAGGACTGGAGTTAATCCTGCATACACACCGGCCCTCCAGGACTGGAGTTAATCCTGCATACACACGGGCCCTCCAGGACTGGAGTTAAACCTGCATACACACGGGCCCTCCAGGACTGGAGTTAATCCTGCATACACACGGGCCCTCCAGGACTGGAGTTAAACCTGCATACACACCGGCCCTCCAGGCCGGGAGTGGCCCCATCTCTGCTGTATACTCACGCATTGTGTGCTTCTGTCCGTCTCCCCAGTGCTGCCTGTCTGTCTGCATGTTCCTGGCGGTCACCGACACGGTGCTGGAGGTGTCTGCCAGCTGCTCCAGGGCCTGCAGCTCCTGACAACCACACAGAGGCCAATCAGCAACCAGCACACACACACACCGGCCAATCAGCAATCAACTCACACACACCGGCCAATCAGCAACCAGCACACACCAGCCAATCCGCAATCAGCACACACACACACACCAATCAACAATCAGCGGCCAGCACACACACACACACACACACACACACACACGCACACGCACACGCACACGCACACGCACACGCACACGCACACGCACCAGCCAATCTGCAATCAGCTGCCAATCAGCAACCAGCACACACCAGCCAATCCGCAATCAGCACACACACACCGACCAATCAACAATCAGCGGCCGGCCCCCACACACACACACGCACGCACGCACGCACGCACGCACGCACGCACGCACGCACGCACGCACGCACCAGCCAATCTGCAATCAGCACACCCACACCGGCCAATCAGCAAACACACACACACCAGCCTATCAGCAATCAGCACATACCGTCCAATCAGCAGACACACACCCCAGCCAGTAAACCAGCACACTTTACCAGACACTGCTGGTGTAACTCAACAAGTATTTTAGTCTTACATTAAAATCCTAAATAAGCAAATAAGCTAAATATATTGCTAATGAGGTTAGAAAGTGACTAATTTCAAGAAGAACATTTAACTTGTCAAGCCAACAGCAACTTAAATACAAGCGTATATTTTCCCATTATGAGACTAAAACAATTAAGACAGACTTTTTTGCAGTAAAGGAACAGAAACCACTGTGCAATGTAGCAAACTAACACACGTGATATATACACGCACTCTGATGAGGACTTGTGACTGATGAGGTCTCTAAACTTTTACTGAAGATGAATGTGTTCCAGTAGAGCTTGACGTGGTGTTTTGCGCTCAATAGCACGCTGGGGGCAGACGACTGTGTTTTGCTTGATGTTCCTACTGAAGTTCTACCCTCTAAACTGAGAGTTGCTCCAATGGACACATTTCACTAAGAAGTACAATAGGTAATTTCGGACTTCTAAAGGTCAAGAGAGGAACTGCAGCAACAAACACCCTCAAACCACAACACTGTTTATCCCACCCCCTACTCTGTGAACGCGGTGACGTTGAAAAATATAACTTGTTATTGAATTATTTTTTTTATCTACAAACACGCAAGATTACCCTTTCCACACGACCTGCTTAGTCTAGTCAACTGTATTTCACTTCGGATAAAATTGTCAGCTACAAGACAAGCTCAGATGAGAATTAGCGACTGAAGGCAGGGGAGTCGCGCCAGATGGAGTGGTCTTGCAGAGCGCGACACAGCAATGGGACACATTTTAACATGAGAAACTATTTTAGAACCAAGCTCCAGTTTACATATTCACACATACATACTCACGCTTCAGATGTTAACATCTCTGCGCAGCACGTGTGCGTGTGTGTGTGGGTGTGTGTGTGGGTGGGTGTTCGTGGGTCTGTGTGTGTGTGTGTGTGTGTGTGTGGGTGTGTGCGAGAGAGAGAGTGTGTACACAGTGTATACAGTACGTATGTGTGTGTGGGTATACAGTGTGTGTGTGTGTGTGTGTGTGTGTGTGTGTGTGTGTGGGTCTGTGTGTGTGTGTGTGTGTGTGACTGAGTGTGTGTGTGGGTGTGTGAGTGTGTGCGAGAGAGAGAGTGTGTGTATACAGTATGTATGTGTGTGTGTGTGTGTGTGTGTGCGAGAGAGAGTGTGTGTGTATACAGTATGTATGTGTGTGTGGGTATACAGTGTGTGTGTGTGTGTGCGTGTGCGTGGGTATACAGTGTGTGTGTGTGTGTGTGTGTGTGTGTGTGTGTGTGTGTGTGTGTGTGCGTGAGAGAGACCTGGTACCTGGTTGCAGGACAGCAGCAGCTGGTGCACAGTGTGGAAGCTCTGTGAGTCGGGGGACAGGCCCGGGGGCTTCAGCTGGCAGTAACCTTTGAACTCCGCGTTGAAGGACTGACTGAACGCTGACATCAGCTGAGACAGGTCCGAAACAGCCAATCGCAGCGCACAGGGGGAGAGGCGTGGCCTGGGAGACACACCCTCCGACTGCAGGAACACACACTGCAGAGAGAGAGAGAGAGAGAGAGAGAGAGAGAAAGAGGGAGAGAGAGGGAGAGAGAGGGAGAGAGAGGGAGAGAGAGAGGGAGAGAGAGGGAGAGAGAGGGAGAGAGAGAGGGAGAGAGAGGGAGAGAGAGGGAGAGGGAGAGAGAGAGGGAGAGATGGAGAGAGAGATGGAGAGAGAGATGGAGAGAGAGGGGGTGTCAGGCTGTAACTGCATGATAAACCCTGGAGGGAGAGAGGGAGAGTTCAGCTCTACCCGTTCTTGTCTTGAGGTTCAGCAGATCCTGCCGCCTGGCCTCTGAGGAGAGGAGAGGGGTAAGAAAGAGAGAGGGGGAAGAAGAGGGGAGAGGAGAGGAAGGGGGGGAAGAGAAGAGAGGAGAGAAGAGGGAGAGAGGAGAGGGGAGGGGAGGATGACAGATGGGAGCCCACCTCCTTGTGCAGGTCCTCCAGCACACGCTGAGTTGACTGCAGCATCGCGCTCGCTTCCTCCACGGTGTGTTCAGCCCGACTCCCACACACTGGTCTGTTCTGCCCCCTGCAGCACAATAACAACCATGTACCCACACACTGGTCTGTTCTGCCCCCTGCAGCACAATAACAACCATGTACCCACACACTGGTCTGTTCTGCCCCCTGCAGCACAATAACAACCATGTACCCACACACTGGTCTGTTCTGCCCCCTGCAGCACAATAACAACCATGTACCCACACACTGGTCTGCTCTGCCCCCTGCAGCACAATAACAACCATGTACCCACACACTGGTCTGTTCTGCCCCCTGCAGCACAATAACAACCATGTACCCACACACTGGTCTGTTCTGCCCCCTGCAGCACAATAACAACCATGTACCCACACACTGGTCTGTTCTGCCCCCTGCGGCACAATAACAACCATGTACCCACACACTGGCCTGTTCTGCCCCCTGCAGCACAATAACAACCATGTACCCACACACTGGTCTGTTCTGCCCCCTGCAGCACAATAACAACCATGTACCCACACACTGGTCTGTTCTGCCCCCTGCAGCACAATAACAACCATGTACCCACACACTGGTCTGTTCTGCCCCCTGCAGCACAATAACAACCATGTACCCACACACTGGTCTGTTCTGCCCCCTGCAGCACAATAACAACCATGTACCCACACACTGGTCTGTTCTGCCCCCTGCAGCACAATAACAACCATGTACCCACACACTGGTCTGTTCTGCCCCCTGCAGCACAATAACAACCATGTACCCACACACTGGTCTGCTCTGCCCCCTGCAGCACAATAACAACCATGTACCCACACACTGGTCTGTTCTGCCCCCTGCAGCACAATAACAACCATGTACCCACACACTGGTCTGTTCTGCCCCCTGCAGCACAATAACAACCATGTACCCACACACTGGTCTGTTCTGCCCCCTGCAGCACAATAACAACCATGTACCCACACACTGGTCTGTTCTGCCCCCTGCAGCACAATAACAACCATGTACCCACACACTGGTCTGTTCTGCCCCCTGCAGCACAAAAACAACCATGTACCCACACACTGGTCTGTTCTGCCCCCTGCAGCACAATAACAACCATGTACCCACACACTGGTCTGTTCTGCCCCCTACAGCACAATAACAACCATGTACCCACACATTACATTACATTACATTATTGGCATTTGGCAGACGCTCTTATCCAGAGCGACGTACAGTTAGATTAGATTAGACTAAGCAGGAGACAATCCTCCCCTGGAGCAATGCAGGGTTAAGAGCCTTGCTCAGGGGCCCAACAGCTGTGTGGATCTTATTGTGGCGACACTGGGATTAGAACCACCGACCTAGCGGGTCCCAGTCATTTACCCTAACCACTACGCTACAGGCCACCCTATGTACCCAGTGTTCAGCCTGACTGCCACACACTGGTCTGCTCTAGCACGATAAAAACCATGTTCTCAGCAGGTTAATTACTGCCACTGTAACCCTGACGACCTGCTTTTACTGGTGAATAATCCTTATGGAATATTTGATCTATATGCCAGGCAAGTACCCCTGAATAAGGCTAATTAAATTAGCACATAATTTACAGCAAGGCATTAGCTAATAATGTGACTAAAGCGAGTTGTTATCTGAAAGTGAGCAGAGTGGCACAGAATGTAAATGGTAAGCGATGAGCTTCAGGCAGTGTGTGTGTGTACAGGCAGGGTGTGGGGTCAGGGGTCAGGGGTCAGGGGTCAGGGGGGGGGACGACACACCTCTTGCCCTGAGGGGCTCGTTTGCGGAGCAGCTCCTTCAGGTCGGCGCTCCAGGGGTCGCAGTTGGGGTTCAGGAGGGCGAACAGCTGAGCAGGAACGGACATGAGCTCCCCCAAAAACTCCTCATTCTGAACCAGCACCTCCCCCACACTCACATCTGCACTGGAGACACACCGGCACAGTCAACCCTGCACTGGACACAGCAACACTGGCACAGTCGACATAGCAACACTGGCACAGTCGACATAGCAACACTGGCACAGTCGACATAGCAACACTGGCACAGTCAACCCAGCAGTGGACACAGCAACACTGGCACAGTCGACATAGATAGTGAGTTCACACAGATCTGCACTGGATACAGTGACATCAGCATAGTTAACTTAGTGTAAATTATTGTCATTATCATCATTATTAAAATAATTATCACCATCATCATCATTATTATTAATATCAATATGATTATTTTTAGTACCTCTCGCTCTGCGTCTCTGGGACCAGGGTCAGCAGCTGCTCCATGAAGTGAAGCTGTCTGAGGGGCGGGGCCAGGCCCTGGAGAGGGGGCGGGGACACAGAGAGGGGCGTGGTTATGACAGAATGGTAAATGGTAAATGGTTGGCATTTATATAGCGCCTTTATCCAAAGCGCTGTACAATTGATGCTTCTCATTCACCCATTCATACACACACTCACACACCGACGGCGATTGGCTGCCATGCAAGGCGCCGACCAGCTCGTCAGGAGCATTTGGGGGTTAGGTGTCTTGCTCAGGGACTTCCGACATTGAACCGGCAACCCTCCGACTGCCAGACGACTGCTCTTACTGCCTGAGCCATGTCGCCCCAGTGTCGCCCCAGAAGGATCACAGACCAGGCTTCGGCTGGAGAGCAGGGAAGGGTAACGAGGGCCGCATCGGTTCCTGGATTTCAGACCAACTTCTGCTCTTAACCATTTAATTAGCCCAATCATTTTCATGATCTTGTCTTGTAGCATTTTATTGTGGCCTAATTTGATTGAGTGAATCGGACATGGTGCGTATATTCAGCCAGGCTAACTGCACACACACCGGCCCTCCAGGACTGGAGTTGCCCATCCCTGCTACAGATAAATCAGATCCACGTGCCATCAGGAGATCTGTCTCATGGCAGTGCTGGCACAATAGGTACTTTTTTGTGATAAAACCTTTTTCCAAGACCATTGTAAATCCCTTCCTACCATTGAAAAAGGCTCACAGACACGTTGACTCATCCTCAGCCTGTGTTAATAGTCCTTAAATTCAGGTTTCAAAATATGCAGTTGATGGGCCGGCACTCTGTGCAAAAACATCGTATAGCTGTACAATAACTCAAGCTCATTGGTTGAAAATTGTTTCTATTCGCAGTTTCAACGTCAGCGTGTTCAGAGAAGGGGAGGCATAAACAGTGTCGTGGTTTGAAGGTGTTTGTTGCTGTAATTCCTCTCTTGACTGTTAAGGAAATTACCTATTGTACCTTTAAATGAAGAGTGTTAGTGAAAGCATACGCCGTAGGAACAAAGTGCTTTAGTTACGCTCACCTTGATCAGATCCAGGTCATCACATCTGCACAGCATCATCTCGTAGCCAAAGTGCGTCATCTCTGTTGGGACCAGGGGACAGGGAGTGGGGAGTGGGGATTCAGTGAGACACAACATGAAGAAGGTTTAGATCAGCCATGTTGTCCCAGGAATATGATTGTGGTTTCTCCACCACAAGCTGGAGTTTTGTCACTGGAGTCCCAGAGCGGACACTGAGGCAGGGCTGTAGGGACTGTGAAATACCTCTGGAAAACGGGATTCAAAACGGTGTATGAAAACCTCGCCACTCACCTTGAATCAGCACGTCAGTCTGTGTCGATCGAAGAGCTGAGAGCTTCTCCTTCAGCGATGGAGAACAGCTTTAAAACAACAAAGCATTGTTAAAAATAAATAAATATAATAATAATAATAATAATACTAATAAAAAAATAATAAAGAGATGGCAAATTCTGCTATTCTGTCTGACAGGTGACTGACGTATGACTGCAGAACAAAAACTCTTTAAAAGCTGGCTCCTATTTTCAACAATGCATTATGTCAAAACAGGGACTTCCAACTCAATCGCATTTCATTTGACGAGCACTTTTTACAGAAGACTGTCACAAAGGGGTTTTACAGAGTAGCAGAAGAGTACGGACCAGGCCTGTACCCCCAAATAGCAGGCACACGAGGTTAAAAAACAAATAAATAAATAGAATAAAATAAAAACACCTCCCGAGTGGGGAGAGCGAGAATTAATCTCGGGAGGAACCGAGCTATTGGAGAGGCAGTCCATTCTCTTCTGGTCGGCAATGTGTAAAGGTAGAATTATGGATGCAACGGAGAAGGAAAACGAAATCTATTAATAGCAATTCAAACGGGTTGAACAAATTACAGTTACAGTAGTCCAAGTGAGTGCGGAAATATAGCGGGCAGTTTGGAGAGGCTTCCAAACCATGATTGTCTGGGTGAGCACGTACCTTCCACAAATCCATTTGAGAATATTTGTGCGGTGTTGGGAGGGGGCGCAGAGCAGATCTTTCATACCGTCCGCCTCCTGCAAAAACAGCCCCTCCACCAAGGGGCACCTCAGGCCCTAAACAACATCAACAGGTTTTTTCTAACTGAGTTCATTCAAAAATAAGCAAGTTAACGTTACAATTCAAGTCAACTTTTTCAGCATAGGATTACATTACATTACATTACACTACAAGGCATTTAAGCAGACGCTCTTATCCAGAGCGACGGTACAACGAAGTGCAGATGAAACACAAGTACAAGCGTTTGAAAACATGTCACATATTTGGATTATCAGGGGCAAACCTAAAATAAGGGTCATATTTTGACGAGACTCTAGAGTCGAGACCGGTCACAAAAATATGATTCAACGTTACACAAGTTAACAACTAGTTAACCCATGTTGACAAAACTAGAACACCAACTGCTGATTAGCACAATACAGGCTAGTAGGTATTCCAATCAAAAGCACCAGTGAGTCCTACGTTGTCAACTGCCTTTCAAGCTAACAACTGCGAAATGTTAAAGTTAACGTGAGCTCAATTTAGTCTAGCTAGCTAGCTAGCTAACTAACTAACTACAACATCGCAAATCCCAATGAACTTTAGCTTAGTAAAGTTAGCCGCTAACGTTAGCTAGACAGATAGCGAAAGTTTTAAGCTAACTAAGCACTACATAATACATTGCAGTCGTTCAGCAATACATATATAAACTTACTTACTTAGACTAAATAACTGATTAACCAAAATAAAATACGTCGTTAGGTGAAAGACTGTTACCTGAAGCTTATTATAAACTTGTTCAGCCAACTGTTTCTCTTTCAAAGTACCCGCCATCTTTTTCGACGGGTGAAGTTCTTCTTTTATTTTGTTTTAGTTTGGTAGACTAGGCGCGGTTAGCACATTGCTGCCTCCACGCGGTGTGGAGGAGCCCTGCTTGTAAAGTTGTTTCACAAATTAACATAAAAATACCAAGAAATAAAAGCTGTAATTCGGATCCGTCATCTCATGTACATATTTTGATGTCAAACACAGTTGTCTTCAGTTTCGCTGACTGTCCCCAAAGCTCCGATAGAGATGGGCAGGAAAGCCTTGGTGATCTCTGCCAACCCAACATAGAATAGCCTACAGAAAGAGTTGAAGCTTAAGAATTGGGTTCCTCTCAGTGAGTTCAAGGCTCTGGAAACTCAATCGGTAACTGTTGTTGCTTCGAATAAGCTGTTATCTAGCTTTTGACTGCACTCCCCTCTCAATCATGCTCTCTCATACTTGTTTTGGTTATATGATTTTACGTTTTTAGTTATGGTTTTATATTGTCTGTAACTGTGTGTGCTGCTGCCTTCCTTGGTCAGGACTAACCTGGTTAAATAAAGGTTTAAATAAAATAATACATGCATTCCTTTCCCCCTCTATTTAGCCCTCATCATTTCTCTCTGTGTTTCATACCTCCGACACACCATAATTACATGTTCCAATGACTCCTCTCGTTCACGCTTCTCACACAAACCTGGAGGGTGTTTTGTTACTATTTGTTTTGTTTAGTCCACAATGTCCCAGCCTCAATGTAACCAACAGCACTTCCTCTGGTTCTATTACCATTAAAAAACCATTTTGGTTGTTTTAATTTGCGATGTCTTAATTGGGGGTGACTTTCACAGCTTTCAATTTGCATGTTATTCCTGTGTACAGTACATGTCTTCCAGCGTCATGCTCAAGGGTGCAATGGCAGCGTCCCACTTGTGAATTAAAGGTACAATAGGTAATTTTGGACTTCTCACGGTCAGGAGAGGAATAGCAGCAACAAACACGCTCAAACCACAACGCTGTTTATCCCTCCCCCTTCCCTGTGAACGCGCTGACGTAGAAACGCAATTGGCTGTGGCAATTAGAACCAATTTTCAACCAATGACCTTGAAGTATTGTACAGTTGTACAATGTTTTGGTACAGAGTGTCGGGCCGTCAACTGTATATTTTGAAACCCGAAATTAAGGACTATAAACACAGGCAGAGGGTGAGTCAACGTGTCAGTGAGCCTTTTTCACTGATAGGAAGGGATTTACAATGGTCTTGTAACAATGTTTCAAAAGGTACCTATTGTACCTTTAAACATGCTCCTCTTTGTTCGCAATTACCGCGACTAAAATTAAAAACCTTTTCTGCGTTATAGCACATACATACACACACGTACATCCACCAGGGGCCGCCAGAAATCAAACTTTCATTTTCCAAATCTGACCGGCAGTAACACAACACGTGTCGCTCAGTTCACCGTTTGGATAGTTGCACCAATTCCAGAAACTGTCCCAGACTCATTAACACAGTATGTCTGTTTTACTTTCGTTTTATTTTGACAGAACAAATCTCTGCTATTTTTGAATTTGCTGAATGTTGAACATTACACTCTATTTCCATATCTCTGAAGAGATAAGATATTTTCCTGAACTTTTACCATAGATGAAAGAAGTCAACAGGAATGATTACCTTGCCTGGAGATTCAATAGGCTGGGCCGAAGAAGCCAATCATAGGGACAGAGGGCCTGACGAAGGAAGATTTGCATTGTGTGCATCTTGCATTTGTTAGTCTCAATAGTTGTCAAATTTCAAAGATCCATGTATAGCACTTAAACTGGGCTACAAAGCTGCCTCATATGGTAACAGGAATGAAACAGAGTAACATAATAAAAGGTAGACCTCCATGGTGAAGTCCTCCTGTAAAATTGTCGCTGCTAAGTAAACACAAAATGTGAGGAAAGCTAATACTAAATTGGAACGTAATTGAGCAAGCCAAAAATGTATTATTACATTGCATTATATTACATTATGATATGATATGACTTTATTAATCCCCAGGAGGGGATATTTGGTGTTACATTACAGGCATGTGGCAGATGTACAACAAAGCGCAAATTATAAACAGGGACAAGTGCCCTGAAAACCCTAAAACCCTAAAACCCTAGTACAGTTCTAAGTGCTAGAAGTGACCACATCGATAAGAGCTTGGACCCTGTAGATTAATCTGTTGCTAACAAACAAAAGTAGTAATAAAACAGTCTTGGCAAATATAATGCTAGCAATACTAAAGTATACACACAGAAAGTGTGATGAACATCTTAATTAGGACTAATTTAATTAGGAATTACAGGGCATGAAGACACTGGTCAGGGTCTCCACAGGAAGGTCACTCCACCGCCGTGGAGCCAGAACAGACGGCATGACGTTACACGGACACAATTCAATTATAACACTTCTTAGCGGGAAGTGGCTGTCCGCTTCCTCCTGCGATTATAGCGAAGCTTTTGTTTTTGAGCACGCTGAGCCAAATCGAAGTGATAGCCCGTGATAAGATAAAGGGCTGAACTTCGCACACGGACCCGGGGAGCAGAGGGTCGAGTGTGATGAGAAGCAACGCGGCAGCCAGTCGGACTGGGGAGAGAGGAAGCCGAGGCGGAGACCGATCCACGGGACAGACAGCACAGCGGACCTTCTGCTTCCGAGGGAAAAGGCGTCAACAACTCAGGTGTGTACAATAACAGCTGTGTCGCAGCCACCTGGTCTGTACAGAACGCGACAGATTGTGCTACAGGTGTGTACGGAGCACACAGGATTGTGCGACAGGTGTGTACAGAGCACACACGATTGTGCTACAGGTGTGTACGGAGCGCACACGATTGTGCTACAGGTGTGTACGGAGCACACACGATTGTGCTACAGGTGTGTACAGAACACACACGATTGTGCTACAGGTGTGTACAGAGCACACACGATTGTGCTACAGGTGTGTACAGGACACTCACTCAAGGTTGTGTTACAGGTGTGTACGAGACACTGAAGGTGGTGCTACAGGTGTGTACAGAACACACACGATTGTGCTACAGGTGTGTACAGAGCACACACAATTGTGCTACAGGTGTGTACAGACACTCACTCAAGGTTGTGTTACAGGTGTGTACGAGACACAGAAGGTGGTGCTACAGGTGTGTTAAGAACACACACGATTGTGCTACAGGTGTGTACAGAACACACACAATTGTGCTACAGGTGTGTACAGAACACACACAATTGTGCTACAGGTGTGTACTCAGGTGTGTAAAATAGTGGCGAGTCGCAGCCACCTGGTTTGTACAGAACACTAGTGATTGTGTTACAGGTGTTTGCAGAATGATAATGAATATAATCAAAATCATAATCATAATCATAATAATAATAATAAGCTTTATTTACATAGCACCTTTTATCATAAAATGTAGCTCAAAGTGATTCAGCAAATCGTGCTATATTGTGCTATAGGCGTGTACAGAACAGTGATTGTGCTACAGTTGTACAGTAGACATTTGAGTAGTGCATGAGTAGTGTTTTAGATGCAGTGATAAATCCAGTTAATGCCACTGGGACATTCAGGAGTTTAGTGTCGATGCTTTGTGTTCTTGTCCCCGTATAGTGTGTTGCTTCCCAGGGACGCTGTGATTGGTGCATGAGAAGTATGAGGTCACCGCGGATGCTCTGGATTGGACAGACCATGCTCTGCCTCGTCATGGCGTCTCTGTGCACAGGAGCACCGCTGCCGGGGGCGAGAACGTCCCGGAACAAGCTGCTGCTCGTCTCCTTCGACGGGTTCAGGTGGAACTACGACCGGGACGTGGACACGCCTTACCTGGACGCCATGGCAACGGACGGGGTGAAGGCCACCTACGTGACCCCGCCCTTCATCACCATCACCAGCCCCGCACACTTCACCTTGTTAACAGGTAAGTGCCTAACAGGTCTGATACACACCAAACAGGCCTGATACACACTCTTTCCACTGTGCCCAGAGCAAGGTGACCACTGACACCTCATCGATAGTCCAGGGCTAAAATTTATCCAAAACACTCCGATATTCTCTCTCCCAGGGCTAACATTTATCCCAAACACCCCGATATTCTCTCTCCCAGGGCTAACAGCTATCCAAAACACCCCGATATCTCTCCCAGGGCTAACATTTATCCCAAACACCCCGATATTTCTCTCTCCTGTGTACGTCTACTGTTTCGATCGCTGAGACACGACTCCTTAGCGGATAGGGAGCGGTTAGGGAGCGGGTAGGGAGCGGTTATGGAGCGGGTAGAGAGTGGGTAGAGAGTGGGTAGGGAGCGGGAAGGGAGCTGGCAGGCTCCGCCCCCTCAGCTCACTGGAAGCTCTCTGTTGTCAGGGCGATACATCGAGAACCACGGCGTGATCCACAACATGTGGTTCAACACCACCACCCTGGAGAAGAAGTCCTACTACATGACCCAGTTTGTGAACGAGTGGTGGGACACCGGAAGCCTGCCCATCTGGATCACAGCTCAGAGACAGGTAAACATGGGTTCAAGACCCAGTGTGGCCACCATAATAGCTGCTGGGCCCTCTCTGTAATGCAGTGTGACCTCTCTGTAACGCAGTGTGACCTCTCTGTAACGCTGTGTCCTCTCTGTAACGCAGTGTGACCTCTCTGTAACGCCGTGTGACCTCTCTGTAACGCAGTGACCTCTCTGTAACGCAGTGACCTCTCTGTAACGTAGTGTGACCTCTCTGTAACGTAGTGTGACCTCTCTGTAACATAGAGTGACCTCTCTGTAACGTAGTGTGACCTCTCTGTAACGCAGTGTGACCTCTCTGTAACGCAGTGTGACCTCTCTGTAACGCAGTGTGACCTCTCCCCCAGGGTGTAGTGTGACCTCTCTGTAACGCAGTGTGACCTCTCTGTAACGCAGTGTGACCTCTCTGTAACGTAGTGTGACCTCTCTGTAACGCAGTGTGACCTCTCTGTAACGCAGTGTAACGCAGTGTGACCTCTCTGTAACGCAGTGTGACCTCTCTGTAATGCAGTGTGACCTCTCTGTAACGCAGTGTGACCTCTCTGTAACGTAGTGTGACCTCTCTGTAACGCAGTGTGACCTCTCTGTAACATAGAGTGACCTCTCCCCCAGGGTGTAGTGTGACCTCTCTGTAACGTAGTGTAACCTCTCTGTAATGTAGTGTGACCTCTCTGTAACGCAGTGTGACCTCTCTGTAACGCAGTGTGACCTCTCTGTAACGCAGTGTGACCTCTCTGTAACATAGAGTGACCTCTCTGTAACGCAGTGTGCCTCTCTGTAACGCAGTGTAACGCAGTGTGACCTCTCTGTAACGCAGTGTGACGCAGTGTGACCTCTCTGTAACGCAGTGTGACCTCCCTGTAACGCAGTGTGACCTCTCTGTAACATAGAGTGACCTCTCCCCCAGGGTGTAGTGTGACCTCTCTGTAACGTAGTGTAACCTCTCTGTAATGTAGTGTGACCTCTCTGTAACGCAGTGTGACCTCTCTGTAACGCAGTGTGACCTCTCTGTAACGCAGTGTGACCTCTCTGTAACATAGAGTGACCTCTCTGTAACGCAGTGTGCCTCTCTGTAACGCAGTGTAACGCAGTGTGACCTCTCTGTAACGCAGTGTGACGCAGTGTGACCTCTCTGTAACGCAGTGTGACCTCTCTGTAACGCAGTGTGACCTCCCTGTAACGCAGTGTGACCTCTCCCCCCCCCAGGGCCTGAAGGCGGGCTCGCTGCACTTCCCCGGCACGGCCTCCAGCTACGACGGCGAGCGGGCGTGGGCCACGGACGTGGAGCCGCTCTTCTACAACTACTCCAACGAGACGGTCTGGCGGGAGAACGTGGACAAGGTGATGGGCGCCTGGTTCGGCGCGCAGGACCTGGACTTCGTGTCGCTGTACTTCGCCGAGCCGGACAGCACCGGCCACAAGCACGGGCCGGACTCCGAGCAGCGCCGCGCCATGGTGCGCCAGGTGGACCGCACCGTGGGCTACATCCGCGCGTCCGCCGCCCGCCACGGCCTGGCGGGCCGGCTCGACGTCATCATCACCGCCGACCACGGCATGCGCGCCGTGCTGAAGGGCGGCCTGGTGCGGCAGATCATCCTCTCCGACATCCCCGGCTTCTCCTTCAGGGACCTGTCCTTCCACCTGGTGGACTACGGCCCCGTGGGCATGCTGCTGCCGAAGGAGGGCCGGCTGGAGACGGTGTACCGCGCCCTGAAGGGGGCGCACCCCAACCTGCACGTCTACAAGAGGGAGGAGATGCCCGAGCGTCTGCACTTCGCCAACAACGCCCGCATCCTGCCCCTCATCCTCATCTCCGACCCGGGATACGTCATCCACGGGGTGGGCGACGGCCTTCCACACCGGCCCGCTCCGGACACAATGAACGTTATCTAGCGGATGTGTTTATGACGAAAGCAGGGGATAACCCCCCCCCCCCCCGGAGCAAGGCGGGGTTAAGGGCCTTGCTCAAGGGCCTGACGGCTGTGTGCATCTTATTGTGGCTACACCAGGGCTTGAACCACCAACCTTCCAGGTCCCCGTCATGTACCTTAGCCACTAGGCTACAGGCTGCTCGACATGCGCATTAGTATTACAAATACAGTAAAAACTCCTCGGGGGATTTAAAATGGGGGTAATATTGCAATAGTGTAATATTGTTCATAGAGAGTATATTTCAAATATATTAGCCATAATTACAAGATCTAGGCTATATGTGTGAAGCTTGATAATTCAAGTTGAGCATCCAAAACATGAGTCAGAGCCTCTTGTCATTGAATTCTGCTGTTACTGCAGCATATTGTCTCGAGAGTGCAATATCAGAGACAGACATGTCCTCTACGGTAAAGATGGTCCCAAACCTGATATCCAGTTATTATCACTGCTATCGGTGTCTGAGTGATGCCGGGAAGGCAGATAACGTAAAGAAAAGGTTTTATAACCACAGCACCCCGGGAGTGTAACACGACCAGACCACTGAGGAAATGTGTAACTAAATCTGATATACCTCTAAAGCACCAATGCGAAGTATCTACTGTACCGCGGGTTTCTGATTGCACCAGGTCCAATGGGCTCGAGATAAGCTCCTTCACGTGAAGCCGTTCTTCAGAGGCCTCCGCCTCGTCCTGTCAAGCTGCCATTTATGACACACGGCGCCGATCCTGGGATTATACCCCGGAGGAACAACGTTATTATAGATAGTGTGTGCACAACATGGCGTGTCTGATATTTATTTATTAATGGGAGTGTGGGCAGTGGTTTTTACCATTTATTCAGACACTGTTTGTTCAGGGAATGCAGAGGGGGGGTTTGAGAAAGAGATGGGATCACAGTGCAGATGTGCCATGGTGGGCAATGGTGATCTCCAGCCATATAGAGGGTCTGTGTTGGGGCTAAGAGTGGTCTACCCCTGAAATCACCAGGCAAAATTCTTCAAAACAAATCAGAGATTTATTGCACATAATTCACACTGTGAATTCTGGACAATCTTTCCGCACACTCATTTATAATAATCAGTAAATATATAGGCTGTGAATCCATCTCTAAGCAAACTTCTGAATTTATTAAAATCTCATAACGACAGAATCCCATTCAAATGGCATAATTACGTAAGCAGTAACCGCGTCTTTATCATTTGCTTGAGTTACTACTGCCCTCTGCTGGCCAGATGGAATAACACCAGTTACCAGCTTTGCCCTCCCGTTACTCTGACAGACCCCAAACCCTTTGTGATTTTTTTGAATACTTTCTAAAAACATGTTTTGGAACATTCTGAGTCAGTGTTCCAGAACAACTTTGCAACTTAACAACCAGTACTGGGATTTTTTTTTTGGTTTTGTTGTTGTTGATTACCAGTAGTGATTGATAAATCATCTTTAGAATGTTCCGTTCAGAATATATAGTATATCAGTACTATAAATATATAGTAATGGCTCAGAACTAGTGAATTGTTGCACCTTAAGAGGACTTCTAGAGGACTTCTTCTTCACGCATTTGTTTGCTTTTTGTCTAATAATATGTTAAAGGATTTCGTGAACAACGTTCAAGTTAATTAGACATCTGTTTCAGGTTCATTGAGGATGATCACTGTGGGCTGGCAGGGCTGTACTACACTGTAAAACATCAGGCTTTTATGTGCTGCGTAGATTAAAAGCACATGGGAGAGCTGCTGGTGAGTAGGGCGGTTAGGGCGGTTAGCTCTGAGCAGCCTGGGGGCGAAGGTACACGACTCAGACCCAGGAGGTTGGTGGTTCAAGCCCCGGTGTAGCCACGATAAGATCACACAGCTGTTGGGCCCTTTAACCCCCACATTGCTCCAGGGGGGATTGTCTCCTGCTTAGTCTAATCAACTGTAAGTCACTTTGGATAAAAAGTGGTGCTGTCCCCTGCTCAGTCTAATCAACTGGAAGTCACTTTGGATAATTGGAGGTGTTATCCCCCTGCTTAGTCTAATCAACTGTAAGTCACTTTGGATAAAACACGGTGCTATCCCCTGCTTAGTCTAATCAACTGTAAGTCACTCTGGATAATTGGAGGTGTTATCCCCCTGCTTAGTCTAATCAACTGTAAGTCACTCTGGATAATTGGAGGTGTTATCCCCCTGCTTAGTCTAATCAACTGTAAGTCACTCTGGATAATTGGAGGTGTTATCCCCTGCTTAGTCTAATCAACTGTAAGTCACTCTGGATAATTGGAGGTGTTATCCCCCTGCTTAGTCTAATCAACTGTAAGTCACTCTGGATAATTGGAGGTGTTATCCTCTGCTTAGTCTAATCAACTGTAAAAAAAGCGTCAGCTAAACGGTGCATTGTTCCCCCTGCAGTTCGCCACCCTGCAGTTCAACAAGGGCGAGCACGGGTTCGACAACGAGGACATGGACATGAAGCCCTTCTTCCGCGCGGTGGGGCCCTCCTTCCGCCGGGGCCTGGAGGTGGGGCCCTTCGAGACGGTGAACATCTACCCGCTCATGTGCCACCTGCTGGGCATCCGGCCCCAGCCCAACGACGGCCGCCTGGAGGCCACGCAGCACATGTTGGCCTCCTCCCAGCCCGGCCCCAGCCCAGCCCCAGGTCCAGGTCAGCCCGCGCCGCCAAACCACGCCCTCCCCTCTTCACTCCCGGTTTGTGGTGAATGAGCCACGCACTGCGAAAACAAGAGAGTCTTAACAGGAGTTTTAGTCACTTAAAGGTACAATAGCTTCTAATGGTCAAAGGAGGAATAGCAGCAACAAACACCTTCAAACCACAACACTGTTTATCCCTCCCCCTTCTCTGTCAACGGGCTGACATTGAAATGCCATTGGCTCTGGCAGTTAGAACCAATTTTCAGCCAGCCCGTCAACTGCATATTTTGAAACCCGAATTTAAGGACTATAAACACAGGCAGAGGGTGAGTTTTCAATGATAGGAATGGATTTACAATGGCCTTGTTACAGTGTTTTAATGCAAAAATCTTACCTATTGTACCTTTAAATCTTATGTTTTTTCTCTCAAGTAGAAAACCTTAGATTGTTCTAAGCTACTTTTTGCTTGTCATATGAAATTAATTGGCAGCTCTTGAAATTAGTAAAACTCTCTCACCTCATTGACAATCTTTTTGTCTTATTCAACAAAAAAAGTAATAGAAATATTTAAATATAAGACTAAGAAGCTTGTAAAGATTGACTTTTTTTGTAGTTTGTTACTGCAATAAACAAAATAATAAGCAATATCTCAATCTTAGTATTTTGCCTAACTTTCAACTTTTTTGCTAAATAACATTTTTAAAAAATGATTGCCAATGAGGAGAGACAGTTTAACTCATTTTAAGATTTGCCAGCAGGGCAAGATAATTTCACACACACCTCGTTCAACAGCTAGAGCTGCTAATTATAGCTGAATCAGACATGCCAAATTAGGGTTGGAGTGAAAGCTTACAGGACGGTAAAGCTCCAGGAACAGGGTTGGGCAGCCCTGCTCTAGCTGTTGAATGAGGCGTGCTTGGTTGGGGTTGGAGTGAAAACCTGCAGGACGGTAGATGTCCATGAACAGGGTCAGGGAGCCCTGATCTAATCTCCCTCTCCCTACTACCCCTGTCATGTTTGCTCATCCCTGCAATTTGACAGAATGCTTTTGAACTGATACAACAGCTGAATGTAAACAGTCCATATTTGGAAAAAAAAGAAAAACTGGACCAGTCGATGAGTAAACCAAGTGAGGCTATGCACAGTACGTTCACTCTGCCCCCGACTCTGAGATACCATGGCAACCACATCAAAAGCCCTGCCAGCCCCACCCCTGCCAACACAAAAACATGACACAATGGCTGCTCTGCAAAGTGCTGAAGAGAGATCCCTTATCTGCGCGCAAACACACTTCTAAAACGATAATGTAATCTTATCACGGTCAGCCGATAAGAACATGTCCTACATCCACATTACACACGTATCGCTTATTCACCTGTGACTTTTGGAGATTGACAGGAAGGGGAATACGGTACTCACTTCCTGACTGAAACGTGTTTTCCTCCCGCTCTTTGTGTTTGGTTCCACAGAGCCTGAAGAGAAGAGTTTCCTGTCAAACGTGTTCACTGGGCTGGGTGCAGTGCTTGGCTTCCTCGCCCTTGTGTTTCTGCTGGTGACATCTCGCACTCTGTATCAAAGGAGGAAAGCCAGCACGAGCATGAGGTAAACGCATTGCCTTGTTACCTGTTCTAATAACAAGAACTCCAGTTCCCAGTATGCATTGCAGTGTTGACGCAGACGTTTAGAGGTTTACATCGGACTGTGGCGTAGCGGTTAAGGTACTGGGAACCGCAAGGTCGGTGGTTCAATCCCCAGTGTAGCCGCACAGCCGTTGGGCCGTTGGGCAAGGCCCCTACCACCACATTTCTCCGGGGGGAGATTGTCACCTGCTCTGTCTAATCAACTGTAAGTTGCTTGGGATAAAAGCATCAGCCAAATAACACGTAATGTAGTGTAACGTCAGTGCAGTGCTCTGGTAGTCGTGGAATGCGTGCTGATGCAGTGCGGTTCCGTTGGCTTCTGAATAAAGGCTGAATAGCCACACCCTGTTTGACATCGGTAAAGAGTAGGCATGTAAAGAGTGAGCAAAACATTTCAGCACATTCAAACCTTCAAACATTCAAACACCGCAACCAGTGATCGGTGCAAAACAAGCACCACGATTAAATCACTGCTCACGTTATTGCTTTTTGCGTCTGTTAAAAGGTGTTTCCCATGCTAAAGGACTTGGGACTCAGTAAATCAGGCCCTAAAAACTCACAGACCCAGTGAGTCTTGTGGAGGAGAGCTGGTGGCTCTGACTTGGTAAAGCACCAGCAAACCAGTGTAGCAAGTCTGCACACCCAAACACAGCAGCACACAGATTAGCCCTGTTTATATTTGACGCGCCATATTGGTTTAATTAAGATAATCCGCAAGAGTGAGAGTGAGTTGATCTTTGTTGCTCAGTGTGAGATTCACTGTAATCACATGAGATCATTAAAACGATTATTCAAAATGTTTTTTTATAGACTGCTGGAAACTACATCCCCAAAAAAAGATGATTATGTGCACAATATGAAAGAACTATGAAAGAATTACTTAAGTATTATTTTTAGAACCTACAGACCTACAGGCAACGCGTAAGCTTGTTAATTTAGCTACACAGAAATCTCTCCTAGTCTCTTGCAAGCATGTTACATAAACCATTATCACTACATAGCCAAGAATAATTCTGATACATGGCTTCAAAAAATGTTGTGCAACACATTTTTCTATTTAAATCCTGAATGATGAGTCTTGCGTTCTTCACAGTCATTATTTTCTCAAGATATTCACCGGTGTTGGTTGCGTAAAATGAGACAGGCAGTTCTATATCTTCAGATAATCAGTTCTACCCTTGAAATCCTGCGATAATCATCTTGCAGTTGAGATAAAGGCGTGAAACATGGCCAGATGCTGACTTTATTGAGCCAGTGTAATTTAAAGTTTTAGGAGTGCTGATTATCGGGCTCTGTGCCTGACAGGATAAGGCAGTCATACTGATGAGCTGATGGCTGTTTATCAGCTCATATTACCCAGCCGTTCAGGCACAACAGGCCAAATAAAATACTTTTTGGCGTGAATCGCATGTGCTTGTACAGTAAAGTATGAGCTGAGACAGCCTGTAGCCTCATGGCTAAGGTACATCACTGGGATGCAGAAGGTTGGTGGTCTAAGCCCCAGTGTGGCGGGGATAGCTGTGTAGCTAAATGAACAAGCCAGAGCTACGCATTGCCTGTAGGTCCTAAAAATCCTCACAGCTGTTGGGCCCTTGAGGAAGGCCCCTAACCCAACATTGCTCCTGGCGGGGGATTGTCCCCTGCTTAGTCTAATCAACTGCAGGTCACTTCGGATAGAAAGCGGTGCTAAACGGTGCATTTTATCCAAGTCACTTTGGATAAAAACGTCGCATAAATAACTGTAATGTACTAAAATGAATACAATGAAAAGTGTGACAGTAAATACAAAATGGCTGACAGCAACAGATAAAAATAGAATGACACACACATGGTGATGACACTTACAGCATAAAGACTGCAGTAGCCTCCATCTGAGCCCTGATCGGACAGATGCTTCATGGTTTCCATAGCAGCACAGTAGCACACTAGATGCTAACCTCATAGATATGTGCAAGCTCCCAAAATAAAAGCGCAGCACAGATTAATTTCCACTTTGGAGAGAGATTGGCAACCTGGCAGCTTCTTACCACTTTGGTGTATCCAGGTAAAGCCAGCCGAACAGCCGTTTGCGTTTTCAGTTCAACTGCACTGTGTAATCATCTCCCCCAGCCAATGTCCTTCCGAAGCTGCAGCCATTGGACCAAATGTGTACTGACATCACCTCCTCTGTTTCAGCATCGAGAATAAGAGTACCAGCATGGTGAAAATGATGCACATCGGAGAGAAAGAACCTGACACGAAACAGACAAGCATGTGAACGACGGAGGAATGAGCCAACCCCCCCGGGGGGACTTCACAATCCGACCTGGAGCACTTGCACAAGGAACAGCTGCATAGAAACATTCCCATAAACTCCAGACTTGGTCCTGACCTCGCCGGTTCAGCCCTGAACATTCGAGGGTTCCTTCACTGTTGCCATTTCTGTGGAATTTTTAACCAAGATGGCTATTGTATGGTTTATTAAGTTTCGGCTTTTGATAGGTGTTGCCCTACAATAAGTGTTGAAATAGTGATCCGTCTGATTTTTATTTCAGGATTTTGAGACCCTCTCCTCTTTTTTGAGATAATTGAGCACAACATGGTTTATTACATTGTTTCTATTCAGTGTAGACATATACAATGTGTTGTATATGATATTAACATTTGTAAGAATTTAGAAAGTAAAATTACTGAATGCATTTAAATTAGATTCAGGGAGGTGTCTCTTTTAAGGAATGCCTTCCACCCTTTTATCAGACTCCTATTTAAAAACAAATTAAAATAAATATTAAAATGTGCAATTTAATGTTTACGTTTTCCGTTTCATTGGACTGTTAGGGCGTGTGAATCTTTAGCACCATGTTTAGTGTAAAAACATGTAGGATTCATCTTTTATTAAATAAGCATAAGCTTCTTTGCCTAGCCCTGTGCTTGGAAGTGCTTGGAATGGGAGTGTTGTTTGATTCTTGGTCACACATATTTTTGGAAATTCTTATTTAGCCCATTATCCTCCAACGTTTGTTTACAAGCAAAAATATTTTGACGATTGCAAAACAAAAATTTTGTGAGTTTGACCTCTAGTGTGCAAGCTGTAAATTGTGGAGATGTCTGCATATTATTATTTTTTTTTTGTGATACTGTCTCTGTAAAAAAATTTATGAAAATAAAATATAATTATTATCAGAATACTGTGGCAGTTTGACTCACAGTGGCACGCGGGGTCCTCAAATAAAGTTGTAAATACGATGTAAAAAAAAATATATATATTTATTTTTTTTAAAGGACTTCAGTGACGTAATATGGAAAGACGGTCTCCGAAAAGGGACAATCTTCCTGCACACTGTTTTCTTTCCGCCCTCTTTTTTTCTTCCCGTTTCATAAAAGGTTAGAAAATATTGGCTAAGAGCAGACATGGAGGAGTTGAGCGCTGTGGGGGAACAGGTTTTTGACGCCGAGTGCATCCTCAATAAACGTCTGAGGAAGGTTAGGAATCCTCCGTTACTAAGTTTCACGTCCGAAAATGTCACATCCTCGGACTTGACTGATGGTTTCCATTTTTATTTTTGCAGGGAAAGTTGGAGTATCTTGTGAAGTGGCGAGGATGGTCCTCCAAGTAAGTCCCAGCGCTGCGGCAGCTGCTAGAACGGGCGCAAACAATGAAAACAACAACAGCGTGTCGCTTGTTGCATGCCGTGGCTACCACCAACAAGAAAACTTGACTTTCCTCTCGGAATAACGTGTTACTATACGAGCAGGATCATTCGACGTTATGATGAAGTGTTACTTTGGTGGGATAGATTGGAGTTTTGCAAGCGAGGTCTTTTTGTTTTTTAAAAATGTGACGAACTGTGTAGCTAGACTGCTATATAGCCTACAATTATAGTCAAATAGCTAGCTTGTCGGTTGCTTAAACTCCAATCGTGTTAACTGACCATATTTAATTTATGTGCAACACATTTTAGCGAAAAGGACCAGGCATTTTTAGTTAATCCACTGGGTGAATTTATACAGTTAATACGCTTAGGTTAACATTACATGGCTAGCTCTACGAGCTCATTTTTATTCGCAAAGGAAAGTTTTTTTTTTAATGGGTATTGTTTGCAATTTGCCAAATTGTTTTTGTTTCTGAAAATGGTTCGAAAAAACACTAGGCTAGCTGGTTCGATTAATCTTATGTGTATAATTTTAATTTGCGAGTAAATTGTCTATAAAATGCTTTATCTTGCTAACGCGGTACCTCGTTGGAAGCATAACTTAGCCATCGGTTGTGTTGCCTCTTCATATTCTGTACATATGCTCATAATTTGCTTTTCTATTGCAAAATTCAAAGGCATCTTTTTTTACTTTAATCGCTAACTAACATTGTTGTCAGTGAACAATACAAGTAGCTTGCTTGCTAGCTAACGTAGCTAGCCCGTGATCCACTATGCCCCGCCAAACGCTGGGGGTGAGTGGATGCCCGTTTGTCCCGCACGCTTTATCGGCCCAGTGCCTTCTCTTTCTCTCAATCCGCTCACATTGTTGGCGTTAATCCCCCCATCAATGAACATCCTGCCTGCCAATCACACCCGCTATTCACCCCCAATCTGCGCCATTCACGCTTTCTGCAGTACAGACTCTGCCCGCCCTCCGGACAGATTGAGAGGAGCGATTCAACTGGTTAATCGATTAGCTGGCTTTAACGATTTTCCTCGGGTTTGCAGTAGCTATAGTTGATCCATTATACTATCTTCTTGAATATAGCATTCCGACGACTACATTGAAATGACGTCTTGCACTTGAAATTTGTCAGCGTATTCAGTCTGTTTTCTTTGTTTCAAAAGTATTTTTTAATGGTTTATTGTACGGATGCTATCCGTCTCAGCCCGCAATGGTAATCGAAATCGCATTCCCAGTAAGGGGTTTAATCTAATTTAATATTTTTCTTTTTTAGTAAGCTCGGTTGAAATACCCTTGTGTCAGTGTGTGGGCTTAGTGAAAACCAAAGATCTGAGATCTTACACCCCCTTTTAACAACGATGATCGCCTCTTGCCACACGTCTCTCCCCTTCGCGTGCGGTTTGAACCTGTCATGAATGTTTTCATAGTTTCAGATCCTACACTTTCTCAGTCTTAAACTTTCCATTTTACATCGCCACATCTCACAAACAGGGTAGGGTATTGAAACCAGACACACATGTTACTAATTAACATTTGGAGGGGTGTGCAGGTGTGGAGAAGGTGACATATTTTAAGTGGTTGTTTAAATGGTTTTCATAGAGGGCGTGTCTTCCTTACAGACACAACAGTTGGGAACCTCAGGAGAACCTCTTGGACCCGAGGCTATTGGCTGCCTTCCACAAGAGGTGAGCTTTGATTGGATCATCTCTCCACCACAGATTGATTTTATTTTATTTTTTCTTCCTTCCTTCCTTCCTCTTCTTCTCTGTCCTGTCCAGCTGGAAATGGACTGGGCTGTGGTGTAACGTTTCCCACAAAGTGCTCTGGAGGTTGGCAGAGACGTGACACGCTGATTTGGGAATTTGACGCGTAACCAGATATTTGAGCGTTAAATCGCGGACAGGCCTGTGTATAATCTGGACCGCTTTGTTAAGTGTCCAGCTGCCTTTTCAGCGTTATTGGACGGGACAGGGCAGAGAGACGGAGAGAATGGGGAGTGAGAGACAGGGAGAGAGACGTGCTACAGAGGGCAGCCTGTAGCCGAGTGGCTAAGGCACATGACCGGGACCCTGAAGGGTTCAGGGCCCAAGCCACAAGAAGATAAGTTGTGCCCTTGAGCAAGGCCCTTAACCCTGCATTGCTCTAGGGGGGGTGGGATTGTCTCCTGCTTAGTCTAATCAACTGTATGTTGCTTTGGATAAAAGAATCAGCCAAACAAATGACATTATATATTATATACATATAGCCAACCACCCCCTTTGATTGGCTAACAAGAGATTAAAAGGGTATAAAATGGCCAAATAAACATGTTGTTTAATATCAATGTTACAAACTCCTGCCATGTCAACTACTAGCATTCGTCCTTCAAAGAGAATGAGTCATATTTGTAATCTTATCAAATAGACTTCAGACAGGATTGTTTTCTGCAGCCTGTGGTTCAGACATGCATTTTTTGACCCTGAATCCACTCTACAGAACGGCTTTGACAAAGGATGACGAAAAAAAAAAAAAATTGGCAAAATGCTCCAAGTTTAATCCGATCTTTCAGGACGCCCCTATGTTGACTCAAGAAATGGAGAATGCATTTTGAGTCTGGTAGTAATTTGGGAGAAAAAGCTTTAAATCGCGAGGATCTGAATAAAGTATTTGCTGTTGTAAAAGTGGGTCAGAGAGAAACTGACAGAAGTGAGTCAAAGCAGAACATCAGAGCCGACGGGAGGAGGACAGGAAATGGATTTCATAAAGCAGCGGAAATTCCGGGTATCGACAGGAAACACGAAGGGCTCCTTTTTTTTTTGGTCGAATTTCTGTTGCGTGCAAGAAACCACATGAAACCACATGTGTGCTAGCGCAGCGGTGCGCTTCACAAATCATTGAGCGTTAGATGTACGCATGCACCGTCAAACGGGGTGAACAGACTTGAATAAATCTGTCAGAAGAATTATCGAAATCACCCTACGCCTTTGTTTCGGTTATGAAAGTGGGTGTCTTAATGGCAACGTCATGTCCCGTCTCACAGCTAGCCGTAGTCTTGCCTGCGCTCGTCGGAGGTGTAATTCCGCGGGTGTGTGGTGGCAGAAGTGTGCACTAGAGATCTGCAAATACTTCACCCGTAGTTCCGCTAAACCCCCGGTGTCTGCCGGTTTTTTTTCTGGCGTTCCAGGGAACAGGAAAAGGAAATTCTATTCCGCAAGAGAGGGAAAAGACCCAGAGGGAGACCACGGAAAATTCCGGTGAGGATCTTTGTTCAGTATAGTACCTGTGAAAAGATGTGCAAGAATCATAACGGCTATATGAACGCTCTGCTTTAGAAACCGCTAATGGCTTCCTTTTGTTTTTCAGGAAGCCATTCCAGCAGCAACAAAGATGAGCAGCTCCTCGTCCTCCTCATCATCGATGTCCTCGTCTGGCTCCTCCTCGTCCTCCTCTTCCTCGTCCTCCTCCTCCTCCGAGGAAGAGGAGGAGGAAGGGGACGCGGAGCGGAAGGCCAAGCCGGGCCCCCGGCCGCGTGAGCTGCACCCCGTCCCGCAGAAGAAGGCCCAGATCGTGGTGGCCAAGCAGGAGCCCGTGAGGAAGAAGAGGGGGAGGAAGGCCCTCCCGCCGGAGCTGAAGGCGCTCCGGCAGGCCAAGGGCCCCCGGAAGCTCCTGAAGCCGGCCCCCAAAGAGCCCCCGGCGGCGGAGCCCAAGGCGGGCGTGAAGAAGCCGCTCCAGCCGGCCAGCTTCACCTACACCGGGCTGGGCCGCAGCGCCGGGCGGGACGGGCTGGCGGCCCCCAGCAGGGGCTCCTTCTCCCTGGGGGGCGCCATTCGGGGGTCTCTGGGCGCCCCTGGCTCCGGCCGGCCCGCGCAGGGCAGGGGGGCCCCGGATTTTAAACTGTCCGTCTCCGACGTGGGCGGGGGCCTCGACCTCAAAATGGCCGCCACCAAATCCCCCGGCGTGGCGGCGCTCAATCTGCACAATGCCAAAGCGGCCCCCGGGGGCGGCGCCGCGCAGGGGCCGGCCCCACCCGGGGGCCCCGCCAACGGGGGCCAGAGGCGGCCGGAGCCCCAGGGACAGGGGGCCGCGGGGGGGAAGCCCACGGCGACGCCCCTCTCGCCGGGGAAAGGCTGCTCCAACCAGGCCCTCAGCCTCCAGGCGCTCAACCTCCAGAGCGTGCCCAAGCCCCCGGGAGGCCTGGGGGCCCCCGGCCCCCCCGCCGCCTCCCCCCCGGGGGGGTCCAGCCTGCGGAGCGCCTCTGCTCTGGGACGCAAGGGCGCCGCGGCGGCCCCTCGACAGGGCGCCCAGAAACCGGCGGCCCCCGGGGGCCCGCAGGCCCGGAAAGGCCCCTCGGGCGGGGAGCGGGGGCCCGAGGACGGGGAGCTGGGGGCCGGGGAGCGGCAGGGCAAGGGCCCGGGCGGGAGGGCGGAGAGGAACGGGGGCCAGAGCAACGGGGCCCCCCCCTCGGAGGGCCGGGAGAGGGAGAGGGAGAGGGCGGCCCCCAAGGACGGCGGGAAGCAGGGCATGAGCGCGGGCGAGGAGGGCTCCAGCTCGGATTCGGACCGCGACTCTCCCTCCCCGGCCGGCGGCCGCGGCGACCTCACGGCGCCCCCGCAGGACTGGAGGCCCCCGCGCAGCCTGATCGAGCACGTCTTCGTCACGGACGTCACCGCCAACCTCGTCACCGTCACCGTGAAGGAGTCGCCCACCAGCGTGGGCTTCTTCAACGTCCGCCATTACTGAGCGCGCGGGCGGTGTGGACCGGGCCGGACCGGGACGGGGGGGGGGGGAGAGAGCCCTTAACGGGGCAGATAAGCTGGTTTTCAGGGTCAAGCCGAGTGGAGGGTTTGGGCAGCGGTGCTATTTTCTCTACAGAGTCACTCTCTGGTCTGTACACTCCCCCCCTCAGACTCATCTCAAAAGACTCCTCTTCCTCCTCCTCCTCTTCTTCTTTCTTTGTGTGCTTACGGAACAGAACGGAGCTGCAGATTTTACTCTCTCATGGGTTTTTTTGGGGGGTTTTTTTTAATCGGGCGGCGCAGGGATGGGTTTCGTGCGCAGCAGTGTTAGCGCAGGAGAAGGTGAATCTCCCGCAGAACTGTCACTGCTGTTGTGAGGTCAGGTAGCTGAAGGCGGAAGGGACAGATCGGCGCGATTATGCAGATGGTTTATCTGTCGTTCGTCCCGTATTCAGTTTTCGCGTGGTTTATCCCAAAGGCTTTTTGGCAAGTTTCCCAGAATGACGTTACAGATTTTCAGATAGTAGCTCAGTTAGACGTCTGCTGAGATCACGTCTCCGCGGTCCGGTTTCTTACGGTGCGCGGAGGGGAAAATCTGAAACGCTGCAGGACCCCAAAGAATATCCCGGAATATTTTCTTTCATTGGTGCACAGTATTTAAAAAAAAAAAAAAAAAAAAAAAAAAAACTCCTCACAACTTTTGTAAGTATCAGAACAATAGCTCCAGCTGCATAATGTGAAAAACTGCTTTCTGTCTCAGTTACCGGATGAAACCTAAATTTGGTATTAATTTGGTAACGCTGATCATCTTTCATCTTAATTTATTAATTGGTTCGTCTGAAAAACGACACCAGTGCGGGTTACAGAATTATGCATACATCTGGATTTCCACATCTTCTGCCTGCTTACAGTAACACTGGTCATAGCCATACTAAATATGAGGGTTACAGTCAGTGCCTTAGGTAAATTCTCATCTTCATGTTGCGTTTACTCGTTAGTGACAGTATTCGCAGGCTGGCTCGTTGCGTTTTCCTCTGGTTTACACCTGAAGGCGCTCGATGCTTTTACCCTGCGGACCGAGAGGCCTGTTTCTGTGGAAGAGCGCTCGGTTTCAGGAAACCAAGCTCGTGATGTAAGTGAAACCATTGTGATTTTTCTGGTCTGCTTTTTTTTTTTTTTTCTCCATTTTGGCCACAGCGTATTTCATGTGGTTAGCACAGCAGCTCAACTTTTCGTGGGGTCAACTTTTAAATCTGCCTCCTGCCCAAGATAAACCCATGCCTTTAATATTGAAGATGTTTCCAGTGTTTTGTGAAATGATTTTGTGCCATTTTATACAATGTATGATTTTTACTATGATATTGTTGTTGTTATTATTATTATTATTTCAACCATGTCAGCGAGGAACATTTCTTTAGAATCTCTAGGTGAAGTTCTCACTATTTCATACAATTATGTACGTGGTATTTTCTTTGTCCAGGTTCATGAAGATAATTGTATTCTCATCTTAAACTTCAGAAGCTTTTCTGTGAAAATGGCACTGACCACCTACGTGGCAGAACCAATGCTTTTAAATTTTTCTCTTTATTTTTCATTAGATTTTATTTTTTACTTAAAAAAAAAAAAAAAAATGTTGACATTAGAAAAATATCCCTTTGTCTACTTCTAATAACATGAAGGTTAAAGTTGCAAAAGAAAACACGATGTAAGGTCATCGATGGTTTAAGTGATTCCATCCCTAGTTACAAGTTTATGGGGAAGAAGTACACCCGCTGCATGCTGATTGGGTCGGGCGGGTCACCCGCTGCATGCTGATTGGGCGGGAGAGTCACCTGCTGCATTTGAGTGTACCTTATCTCAGCGAAGAGCATGTTTGGCACCAGGCGTTCCTGTGGCTTGACGGACAGCTGGTTCCTCCTCCTCGTCTCTCGTCAGGGTCCGTCTCGGGAGGGGATGAGACCGTGAGAAGCCCGTTAAGACGCCGAGGCTACAGTGCAGTATTCTATGAAACGGTGTCGCTTGTACAGAAATTATAGTTCCGACATTAAAAGTCAGCCGATTATTTAACGATGCCAAAATATGTTCAGTTTGTCTCCCTTACCTTATCATGGTGTTTACCACACGCAGAATTTGATGGCGAGTATCTGGAAGCGTTAGCCAAAAACGGAGCATTTATTGAGTGACACACGGCCTGTTTAAATGCTGAAGGACGAGATGAAGAGCCAATGACATATTTTTCTTTGTGAAATTCAGCACGTGGGATTTTCAGCTGTGAACTTTTCAGAGCTGTCATTATACAGGCTGGAACAGAGATGTATTTTTGTGTTCCATTTTTGATCACGTTTTAGACTCTGGCTCAGCCTTTGAATCTTTAAAAAAATTTTTTTTAACACACTTCAGCTATGCTAATGTGCCTGTGCCCACGCTTTTGAAACCGGTGTTTCCTGAATCCACACCTTCTGTTACCGGTTCCAGTTCCGCCTCGCCGGGAGCACCACGGGGGTAATGCACTGTTGGACCTCGCTTTGGAAAGGGAAGGGGGTACTCGTGCAATAGCGCCCCCTCTGGTCCAGTGCTGACCTGCAGTCAGTCTGCTGCACAGTTCATGCAATGGGAGAACCGTGAGACCATATGCAAGTCAGTGTTTTACAGAAGAGAAAAAAAAAAAAAAAAAAGTCAGTGTTCTAGAACTCCCATTTCGATTGTTACATCAGCATTGGAATGCCCAGTGAAGAAAGTTCTATTCGCGTATTTTGTGATCTTGCTCCTGAAAGGGTTAAATCGGCAGTGCCACTATTTGCACGACAGCAGTCGTGCGTACAGTCTTGGCTGACAGGGGACAGCTGGGACCGGCCTACAGTTACCATTTGGTGTTCCAAATTCTGACAAAAATGAAATGTTTGTTTTAATTATTATTATTTTTTTTATAAATAAAAAAATCCCAAAAAAGAGAAGGCGTGGCACGGAATGGCTGACACTGGGGTGTCGGTTAACGAATGCACACGCTGCTCATGAAATGACGCGCTGTGCTAACCCAGAGAGAGGGAGCTGGCCTGGCAGTTGGCTGGCGGTTGAGCGGCTGACGGCTGTCTGCTGAGGCTCTGGCTGTAATCGGGGCGTGCAGGTGGTGGTTATCGCCGCGGCAGCCGCACGGAGGATTGTGCTGAAGTCGGCAGGGCCTGTTCCGTCACGGGCAGGCACGCCGGGGGCCTGTCGGGAAGTCCCGTGCTGCCTGAGCCACGCGTGAGGAAGTGCCCGTTTCAGGCACGTGAGAGACGAGTGTCACCGTGTCTTCGTCTTTGTCTTTGTAGCCGTGGATAAGAGTGATGTCATCAAAGAGCGCATGTACGTACCGACGCAGGGATTTTACACGAGTGATCACAGGGAAATTTTAAAGTCATTTAAAAGTCCCAGTAAGTTTCTGCTGTGTTTATGAATCCCCTTTTTTTTTTTTTTACCTCCTTATGAAGAGTTCAGAGTCGTGAGAATCGAAGTATAAAAAAAAAAAAAAATGTATGACAGATTGACAAAAACTGCGGCTGGTTTTTTTTTTTTTTTTGTTAATTTTTTTGTTCCCCAGAAGCATGACTCGAAGCGTTGCCTGTAATGTTTAACCGCCCGTCTTTGAGTGACACAAACCGCAGTGGGCTGGCTTGCCCTTCTGCGGGGCGAACGGGCACACGTCTCTTCTCACACCGAAAGAATGCACCTCACACTGGAACATTGTGCTGAAGTCACGTTAATTCGTCGTCTATAATGCGTCTTTATTACAGGGGGACACAGTGCCTTTGTGTTGGCAGACTGAGGAGAGATGTATTCTGAAATGTTATACACTTACGGTATAGCCGCCATAATAAGCTCCGTTTTCCCCCTGGCCTCTGTGGATCAGAGAGAAACAGAAGTGCAGAAGTCAGTGTTTGGGCCCTGTGTGCGGTCACAAAAGTGTTCTCCGACCATTCCCTCCCCCCCCAAAACCCCACTGGCATTTACGCCATTTCACTCTGAACGGGACCCGAACCCAAAACCACCCGGTGTAAATGAGTCCAGATACAGGAACGCCATTTTATGAACGGTGTTGGGACTGACTCATTTCACACAGTGCGAAATGCAATTTATCGGTGCAAGTGTACTTAGTTTCATTGAGAACTTTCAGCCTGTGTGTTTTTGTTAAACCAGTTTTATGTTTCTCCTTTTCTCGTAATTTGGGACGCTACGTCGTATTTGACTGTGTGAGAGATATTTTATGTGGTTTGAGCCTGCTTGATAACACTGCTGGAAATGTCTTTAAACTCTTGACTTGTGTTGCTCTTATGCTCCGGGTTTCAGAGAGCGAGGGGTTCAGTTACATTACTGCGTGTGTCTGCGCGCGTGTGTCTGTGTGTGTCTGCGCGTGTGTCTGCGCGTGTGTCTGCGCGTGTGTCTGCGCGTGTGTCTGTGCGTGTGTCTGTGTGTCTGTGTCTGTGTCTGTGTCTGTGTCTGTGTCTGTGTCTGTGGGTGTGTGTCTGTGTCTGTGTCTGTGTCTGTGTCTGTGTCTGTGTCTGTGTGTGTGTGTGTGTGTGTGTGTCTGTGTCTGTGTCTGTGTCTGTGTCTGTGTCTGTGCGTGTGTCTGTGTGTGTGTGTGTGTGTGTGTCTGCGCGTGTGTGTCTGTGCGTGTGTGTGTGTCTGTGTCTGTGTCTGTGTGTGGGTGTCTGTCTGTCTGTCTGTCTGTCTGTCTGTGTGTGTGTGTCTGTCTGTGTGTGTGTGTCTGTGGGGGGGTGCGTCTGTGTGTGTGTGTGTGTGTGCCTGTGTGCGCGCGTGTGCGTGCCTGTGTGCGCGTGTGCGTGTGTGCCTGTGTGTGTGTGTGTGTGTGCCTGTGTGCGTGTGTGTGTGTGCGCGTGCGCGTGCATGCCTGCATGTGGGGGGGGGTCAGCTTCCTCGTTCAGTGTCCAATTTCATGTCCATTTTCTGGGGTTTTATTGATTTCAGTGGCGGCCAAACTGGCGATGACGCAAGAGCTCAGAAAAGCACTGCCTGTTCACACAACGGGCCAGAACAGCGTTAGACTGAACTGCTCCATACCGCCTTTCAGACTGAAACCACAATCACCAGCTATTTATTTAAAACCTGATTGTACGATTGTGATCTCCTTTTTTTATTACTGTGCCGGAGTAAATTTTTTTATTAATCTTAATAAATAACACTTTCATAATTCTCCGTCCTCCTGTGTTTTGAGAATGGGTGTGTTAACTGAACTCGTTACGCAGCTGAACGCTGTGGAAGCCACACTCCCCGCCACGCTGAACATGTTTTAGTGATAGACCACACATTTATACTCATTCTGCTCTAAGTGAAACATCAGCAAATTCCAGTTACGTGTGTACTTGTGAGAGCAGGGTGAAACTGAGGGCTCTGTTAACTGCTCACACTTTAACTGCACAGAATACTGTAGGGGGGAAGAGAGGAACAGTCAGCTTTTGGGGAAAAAAAAGTGCTCCAGTGCCTTTACCCCTGTCTCTCTGTCTGTCTGTCTCTCTGTCTCTCTCCTCTCTCCTCTCTCCTCTCTCCTCTCTCCTCTCTCCTCTCTCCTCTCTCTAAATTAGAGGTTAAATGAACATATAAATACATATAAAGACATCTTGGTAAGGGTGTCTGTCAGCTTTGCTACATAAATGTGAAAAATAATCGGCCTTCATTAAAAGTGTCCAGAAGGGGGCAGTGTAGAGCCTGCCTATGAAATGTGCTGAATGAGCACGTCACAGCGGAAAGAGCAGAAAGCTGGTTTTCATTTCACGCTTCGTCACAATTCTCCGTTCGTTATAATGCACTCTGCTCTCAGGCTGGGCTCTGTCAGCACTGCAGCTCTCTCTCTCTCTCTCTCTCGCTCTCTCGCTCTCTCGCTCTCTCTTTCTCTCTCTCTCTCTCTCTCTCATACTCTCTCTCTCTCTCATACTCTCTCTCTCTCTCTCTCTCTCTCTCTCTCTCTCTCTCCTCTCTCTCTCTCTCTCTCTCTCTCTCTCTCTCTCTCTCTCTCCTGTCGTCTGGATCCACACTCAGAACCCACCGCCACACGGACTTCACGCAGACCCTAAAGCCTCAAAGCCCTGAAACAGTCCTGCTCTCTAAACGGACCGGACCCTGAAATGGACCTGCCCTTGTTGTGCTGGACCTTTTCCCTCATCCTGAATCAGCAGCGAGGGACCCCGTCTACCTCTGACCGCCGGGCCTTGGACCCGAAACCTCAGACAGTTTCAGTGTTCTGACAGTCTCTATGGCCTGTACTGGTCCACTCCTGTATGTGAGGGCTGTGAAGTCTTTAGTACACGTGTATTCTATGTGCCACTGTAGCTTGTGGTTATACAAACGTCACATTAAAATATGATTGAGATCATGAAATAA
>NC_083775.1:4743858-4818858 GCF_963514075.1 Conger conger | reverse complement strand
GGAAGCTGAGGATCTTTGCTGATCTCCCACTACCTGACAATCTTTGATAGTAATGAGATGACCACACCCAACTGTGTGGATATAAACAGTGCATTAACATGAGCAATGTTTTAACTTGGACTTAAACCTGTCAGATTCATGGCTCTGGCGGCACGGATGGTGCAGTGGGCAGCACTGCCGCCTCACAGCAAGGAGGTCCTGGGTTCCAATGGGTTGCGTGGGTTTGCTCCAGGTACTCCGGTTTCCTCCCACAGTCCAAAGACATGCAGGTTAAGCTGATTGGAGAGTCTAAATTGCCCGTGGGTATGAGTGTGTGAGTGAATGGTGTGTGTGCCCTGCGATGGACTGGCGACTTGTCCAGGGTATATTCCTGCCTTTCGCCCAAAGTCCTGGAGCAATGTGGGTTTAACGCCCTTGCTCAAGGGTCCAACAGCTGCGCTGGTCTTATTGTGGCTAGACTGGAACTGATCAAAATTAAATCCACGCTAGCCTCAAAAACACGCCAGAATCCCTGCGTCTGCGCCCATGCGACCCGTTTTGTCAACCCGCAGATGTGCGACAACAAGCGAGCAGACATCCTTTGTCGTCATTCCCGCCATTTGTAACAACGCTCTTCCTCGGATGGGAATGACATTGATCAAGACAGACGCTTAAGCTGTAGAGCCAGAAATGGCCACTAGGTGTCAGCGAAGTACACATCTGAACCGTCACCGTGACCGTCAGTGTAACGTGCTGCAGGCGTCGCCTGAAGGCGCTAAATTATCAACGGCTGATATCTCTGATGCGCTGTACACTAAGGAGCACTTGGAATTATTCAGTTAGATATTGTTCCGATTTTAGTCCTACATTATTTATCTATAAAGTATGCCCCCTGCCCCCATAACACCAGTCACTGATTTTCCAACATTAAATTAATAAAAAAGAAATGTAACAATAACAATGCATTCACATGAATTTAATTATGCCCTTCTGTTTTACTGTTCCTGGTGTTTTAGTTGCCAAAACTGTGGTATTGCTACTTGGTCAGTTTATCTGATTATTCCACGAGGGTTCAAGTTTTTATCTAAAACTTCCCTCTCGGGTCTTCAGCGCACTTGTCCCTGGTTATCATTTGCACTTTATTGTACATCGCTCTGAATAAGAGCGTCTGCTAAATGACTATAATGTAATTGTACTGTAATGCAATTGCAATGTAACTGTAATGTAATTAAATGCGTTGTCAAATTGCTCAAGTTGAGAGCAGGGCTAGTTCTAAGCATAGGTGACAATCCAAACGTGCTGGAGTACAGAGCCAAAAGAACAGAACCACTGTACCACCGTCCAAACGCTTACAGACTACACTGTTTGTATGAGTTGAATGTATGCACACGTAAGTGTGTGTGTTTATCAGTGTGGCTGTGTGCTTTCTGATGTGTAATCATAAAACACACGTTGCTGTGTGCGGTTCAGTGTGTGAGTTCCACCCCGTCGCGCGGGAGGAACCCCAAAAACAACATCACGGATGAGTGGGGTGCCCTGTCCACCCCCGCTCCCGTGGAGACAGTCAGGAGTAATGGGACCCCCCGAGGAGGGGTCGTCACCGGACCCCCCCCCTCCCCCCCACGACCCTGCACCCAACAACGGTGTGACCATGTGACCCCTTCAGGAAACTTTGCCTTGCATTCAAAATGCTGAGTAGGAGAACATAAATATTTTCTGGGTTTTTTTGTTGTTTTTTTTTTTTTTACGAAAATGTTCATGTTCTTGTCAGTCATTACATTTTATTTAAGCTACTTAGAGTTGATTAGACTAAACAGGGGACATTCCCCCTAGCCTTCTTCAAGTGCCCAATAGCTGTGCGGATCTTATTGTGGCTACACCGGGGTTCGAACCACCAACCTTCTGGGTCCTGGCCACGTCCCTTTGCCACAAGGCTAAAGGCGCTATATAAATGCCAGACATTTACCATGTCTGTCTCAGCCCTGCTTCATTAAAACTGGGCAATTTTAGGAAAATAAATCCAATCCCTAGCCCTAGCCAACTAGCAATTTAAACAACACATTAAAAACACATTTTCCCAATAAAATATCAGCATTTTGAATTAGTTTGTTGTATTAGGCCTACATCTGCAGTCTACTGATACATCTACTTTGTGGGCCGGTTTCTATGATTAAGATTAGTCCTGGACTAAACTGAGTTTTGTACCGAGAATCTCTACTCAGAATTGACTTTAGTCCAGGACTAGTCTTAGTCTGTGTCTGTGAAACTGGCCCCTAAACATTATCACCAAATTTAACATGTTCCCTTTTTGAAAAAACACTACAGTATTACTTTTGCATAGTATGTTGCTGCATAGGAACAGAAAGATGCATGGAAAAGATGTCCACCTGTGTTAAGACTTCTATGGCTGCACCAAAAACTGACTTGAACCGTAGGACTGTAAGTGTGCGTCTTTGCAATTATAGTCACTTGCATAGGGGGTTAATTAAGTTTAAATCAAATACTGCTTTCCACACTGTTGGAAGGAGGGGGGGGGGGCACTGGATGTCACCTCCATATTTTGGTACTTGGGACACATCGCTACAATGGAAATTCAGATGCTATGGAAACTAGGCTATCAAGATTCCACGTTTGTCCAATTTATGAACCACAACTTGCCATTTCAAAACCACGTCAGGGAATTAACTAAAAGCCGAGTACTTACTAGGATGTTGTAACTGTGGAGCAGTAGCCTATAGCCTATTGCTTTGTGGAAGTGAATGTTTGTTTCCCCTGACGACCGACTGACTCTAGCAGATATCGGAAACATATTTTGACGCGAGCGAGTACCCGGCGTCTCCCAGGCGCCGCGCAGATTAAAGGAAAGGATCGTAAATTAAAGTCTTTAGCTTTTAATCCTTTTACAAAGACTAGTCAGACAGTCTGCAGGGGACAGGCTATTTCACCATGACTTGCAGCACATTCTTAATCAGTGTTATGCGTAAGAATGTCGAAAATAATTATATAAGTGATGTTTATATTGTAATAAGGAGTAGGCTATAGAACAACGGGACAACTTTTGTCCATGCATGAATTCCAATTGTACGCCATTTCTGTGGACCTTTTGTTTTGCGAACCAATTTATTTTTACATGTAAGCTATTTTTACCTATTTTTCCTTTCTCTTTGAGGAGATTCCGTCAGCTTCTAAGCGACCATTATGGTGCAGTGGACAATTAAGGCGACCACATAATAACTTAACGTTGTTTCACGTGGAATAGAATTAACTTGTGCACTTATTCTTGTATATTAATGCAAAATCAATGATGAATAATTGAATTAATTACCCCTATTACTACCTCAGCTTCTGATGGGTTGGTGGGGGGGGGGGGGTGGAAAGTAGAAATGGGGGGGGGGGGGGGGCGTAGAAAGTTGAAATTGTGGTTCACGTCACTGGGCACAGGTAATGGGTAATAGGTAATAGGTCAGCGGGTTTGCGTCCAAGCACAGTGGAAAGGATGCGGTTTGAGATAGATTTGCCTGTAAACACAGCTGGTGTCGAAATGAAAGGACGTGGGTAGTCACTGAGCTGAGTGCCACTCCAAAATCTTACAAGCAGTGGATAAATGAGGAGAGTCGTAAATAAAATTAAAAAACAACTCAATTTCAGTGTTTTTATTTGCACTATACTTCACCACACAGATATAAAGAATAAATATCAGTTATCAATGCGCAATATTAATCGAAACCAATATTACCTCTGCAATTACAATGATCTCAGCTGCAGAATAAGACTTGGTCTTGTAGGTCTGAGGTCCATAGAAACACCTTTCCCGAATAATGGAAAACAGGTTTCTGGTCCATGAGCATATTTTTAATTCTCACAAAACTGTACACAGTACATAATACAATAATACTTAATACTGACCCTTCTAATTGGCATACAATTAAATGTCACCATATATACATACAATATACATTCCTACCCTCGGTAGTGCATAGAAAAATAACAACGTAGGCGCTATGCTTTCATATTGGTAAAACCGGGTTCATCTCAGGTCGAGCAAGCGCATTTGCAGTCCGATATGACGGGGTATTGAACCGTTATCCAGGCGCATTTTACCCCCGATCTGCGCTGTCGGCACTTCCATCGCAGTATCGTGAAATGGACGGACTTGGCCGGTTTACAAACCATCCCCTCCGGCACGGAACACGACCGTTTATTGAGGCAACTGCTAATTTTCACGTAGCGCGGCCAAAATCTGTTCCCCAGGTCGGTCCACGAATAAACCACGGGACAAAACGCGTAGGACCAGAGCCAAAGCTGGAGCCGCTTCCGAAGCTTTCGGCTCGGTTTGCTCTTCTTCCCGTGCTGAATGTCAAAGTCCATTGACTCGATTTCCTTTGGCATGGTTCCGGTAAGCTCCTGGATAAGGGGGTCCAGCGGGACGTCCGAATCGCTCAGTCCGTGACCACCTGTTCGGTTGTTCTGCGGCGGTGATACGGACATGACGCCGGAGTCAAAGTTGTCGCCGAGTAAACTCATTAGTTCGGTTTCGTTAAGATCCAACTCTGTGGGGTCCAAGACGGGATCCGGGTCTTCTTTGAGGTCAACGATTGGCAAACTGTCGCTCGGAATGGGGCGAAGGAGATAAAAATGTTGGCACATGCCACCCTCGATTCCAAATCCGAGGGACAGGACCAGCACGCACACCGTTAAAAGTGCGCGTGGACGACCCATGCCGTCGCCGTATCACTCAACTGTGGACGTATGAATTAAACGATTACACGGACGAACCAAGCATCTATACTCCAAGGTGACGCTGCACAGGTCGAACCTGGTCCAGTTCTTGTCCCAAATCCTGGTCCTCTTGAACTGTAAAGGTGAAACAGCGTCTTTAGAGTCTAGTTTATAGCGAGTCCTTGGGAGGCAGTAATTAGTAGCACGTTTTAATTTTCATTCAGTGCGCAAAGAAGTGCGGAGTGAAAGTTTACGGATGCATCACGCACTGCTGAGACCCCCGTCCCTCTCCTGCACGTTTACGCGTGACGGTATCAGGTCTACGCCTCTCGAGTTTTAAAGTCCTGGGTTCCGCGGGTCCACACGCTTCCCCGTTTCTTCACCAGGGTGTAAAAGTGCATAATCACCTGGCCCGTCAGATATATACGGTGATGTAATCCACAGACCCCTTCCCGGTGTGGGTTTGTATGGCACGAGAGCCCTCTATCGGTAGATTCATTTCATCTTGGGGGTTACTGCCGGACTACCGAAGAGTACTATATAATCGCGTTCTCAAATTCATGTAAATAATATGAACGGTTATTTAATTTACGCATTTAAATAGCCTGACGG
The DNA here is from genome assembly GCF_963514075.1 of Conger conger. Classification (NCBI taxonomy): domain Eukaryota; kingdom Metazoa; phylum Chordata; class Actinopteri; order Anguilliformes; family Congridae; genus Conger; species Conger conger. Next base: position 4,813,548 of record NC_083775.1, on the reverse strand, counting down.
GTGACTACTCCCACCTACTCACATCAGTATTCATGTTTCTTTGGCTTTTATACATTTATTGGTGGGAGAGATATAGAATGACCGGCAAAGTATTGTTAACGACAGAGTGAAACATATTATTTTTGCTATATATACATACACACACATATACACACTCACACACACATACATACACACACACACACACACACACACACACACTCTCACACACACACACACACACACACACATATACGCACACACAAACATACATACACACACACATACACTCACAAACACATACATACATACACTCACACACATACACACACTCACACACACACAAACATACATACACACACACACATACACACTCACACACACATACATACATACATACATACACACTCACACACACACATACACACACTCACACACACACACACACATACACACACTCACACACCAATGGTGATTGGCTACCATGCAAGGCTCCAACCAGCTCGTCAGGAGCATTGAGGGGTTAGGTGTCTTGCTCAGGGACGCTTTGACACACCCACGGCGGTCCCTGAGCATGTATTTCCAGAGGTGACGCCCAACCACCTGTTCATCAATTTACATCAGCCACTGTACAAGGCCTGCTCTCACTGTGAACCACGTTCTCATTACGGACGCCATTTTGTATCCAGAGGTCGCAGCAGGCAGAAACACTGGTCACACTTTACAATAAGGTTCATGATGGACAAATACATTAATTAAGCATGGGATTAACACACACACACACCGACACGTACATACAAACACACACACACACACACACACACACACACACACACCGACACGTACATACAAACACACACACACACACACACACACACCGACACGTACACACAAACACACACACACACACACACACACATGTACATACAAACACACACACACACACATACACACACTCTCACACACCGACATGTACATACAAACACACACTCTCATGTACACACACACACACACACACACATACACACACCCCCACCCCACACACACGCACACATATACATACATACATACATCAATGCACACATACACACACACATACATACACGCACACACACACACACGCACACACACACTCACTCACATACATACTCACTCACACACATACACAGACACACATATGCATGCACACACTCCCTGACACACTCACTCACACACACAAACACACACACAAACACACACACACACACACACAAACAATCTCTCCACAAAAAAAAAGAAAGAAAGTTAATGCCGTCTCCCTATTTCAGCTCACAGACACCAGACTAATTGCGCTTAATGGCGGCCGGCGGTTGCCAGATAAATAGGCTGCTTTGTGACTCCTGCCAAGAGAGCTAAAGGCAAAATGTCACAGCACCCCACCCCCCCAGAGCTGAGGAACTCTGGACCTCTGGAGCTGCGGGGCTCTGGCCCAGCCACTGCAGGGATGTAGTGCACAGTATAAATGAGCTGCTTCTGAATCATGGATGCAGGGATGAACGCACGCTCGCTCTTCAGAGGACTGAGGACTGGAGAATGATGCTGCAATGCAACGGCCCGGCAGTTATGGCCGTTCATAATGAACACATGTAGAAGAGTAAGAAGCACTGCTTCTACGCTTAACGGCTATTATAAGATGACTATCACACACAAGTGTCACATTGCACTGTATAATTTTACCAGAAGTTGTATATGAGTGTAACAATACAGTACAACAACAGCAAGAATGTGTTCTGATTAGAAATGTGCTCTCTGTAACTTACTGAAGGCCAGATGCTCTGAATCGCCTGTTCTCCTTATTTATTGTGGCTTCCGTGCTAATTACTGCATCTGATAGCCATTTAGATAATTCACAGAAAAGTACTAATTTTGTATTGGTATTTGTCAAAGCAAGCTAACATACTGTGACTCGGTCCAAATACCTGACAGCAATTTTCCATCTAGCCAGCCAGGTAACCGTTTTGTAGCTACAGCTGTGTGTTTTGTAAGATACCTGTTAAAACACGCAAAAATAAATGATCTGAACCACGTTCAGAACGATAACCATCGGCTAATTCAGCCCCTCCAGGCATACATTCTGTTGTAATTTATGTCATTTAATGTATGCCTGTACAAGTTACATTCAATTGACTGAGTATTCATGTGGTTTTTAGTAAATTCCAAACCCAAAGAGCGCTCATAAACATTCAATGGGTATGGCCCGCGTACAGCAACAATTCTGTCATTTCCAAAGTAAAAAGCAAACATGGCTCAGGCAGTAAGCGCAGTCGTCTCATTGGCTCAGGCGGTACGAGCAGTCGTCTCATTGGCTCAGGCAGTAAGAGCAGTCGTCTCATTGGCTCAGGGAGTAAGAGCAGTCGTCTCATTGGCTCAGGCAGTAAGAGCAGTCGTCTGGCAGTCGGAGGGTTGCCGGTTCGATCCCCCGCCCGGGCTGTGTCGAAGCGTCCCTGAGCAAGACAGCTAACCCCCAAATGCTCCTGACGAGCTGGTCGGCGCCTTGCATGGCAGCCAATCGCCGTCGGTGTGTGAGTGTGTGTATGAATGGGTGAATGGAGAAGCATCAATTGTACAGCGCTTTGGATAAAGGCGCTATATAAATGCCAACCATTTACCATTTACCAAACAAACCGTACAAAACAAAACTGCACAAGTCAATACTTTCACCATCCTGGTTGGAAAAGGAAGGCAAAAAACAACGACATTTTCTTGCAATTATACAGGAGGCAAAAAAACAACAGCACAATTTAAAAATGAACCCAGACCGAATTAACTTGAGTTACGCCGTTCACAAGCAGCTGTGAGCACTTCTTCTGGTCCAGACGACTCACTGCAAGCACACATTTTTGTGTTGTTCCCAATTCAATCAATTATCCTGTTATTACTGGAACATAGTGCAAATCGCAATGCTATCTAGCTAGAAGAAACAGGTACCTGACATAGTACTTTTCATGAAAATCAAATTATATCTTAAGCCGGTTTGGACACTTTGTGTGGCTTTCTCAAAAGAATGACAGAAGTTTTAATCACCTCCAATATTAAGAAAGAGCTGTCGGTTACCCAATCAGACCAGCAATCTCCATCAGTCCGTACTTTTTGGGGGGTCAGGCCTGGTTTTTGGGGGGGTCAGGCCAGGTTTCCCTCTGTTGCTATGTAAAGCATTTCTGCATCAGTTATAAAAAATAAAACAGATTCATGTTTTTTGCTGGTTCTGCTGCAGCAACGACTGACATCAGTCTGGTATCCAGGCACGCATTACAACCGCTGCTGAAACCATGGTGCATTTCTCCAGTGACGTTCCAGAGAAACCAAAGATTCTACATACAAGACATACAAATAAACACGGCCCTGTTAAAAGACACAGTCACGGTCTGCAACTTGCTATGAAATGCCATTTTAAATGTTATTCGAGGATACCAGAGTTTTGCCTGAAGGGTTTTTTTTATGTGGTTCAAATTGGTGTTCAAAGACTTATGTATATGAGGTTGTGTTTCTTTGTATACTGTGTGAATTTAAGTACATGCTTGTGCATGCACTGTGTGTGTGTCTGTATGTGTGTGTGTATGTGAGTGTGTATGTATGTGTGTTTGTGTGTGTCTTTATGTGTATGTGTGTGAGTGTGTGTGTGTATGTGTGTGTGGATACAGATATACTGTAGGAATGTGTGTGTACATTTGGTAATTATATACATTCAGTACCTGCGCAAGGCTTCCCATAGAGACGCTGAGATAATGCTGCTAAACTGGCACATGGAGTCAGTGGAGCTGCAGACTCGCACAGACCGGCTCAATTTCAGCCCCAGTGGGCTCTCCGCTCGCGTTCCTGCCTGTGTTCGCGCGACCACTTAATGACAGTAAAACCCGAACTAACCACCGACGCGCCATTATGGTGACAAAAACGTGCACGAGCAACATTTTACTCCCTGTCGAATTACTCCCGATTCTAACAGCTATTATGGAAGGAGCTGAACAAGCTGAAAAATGCATATTAAAAGTGTTTTTGTGGGATACATACTTCCATACATTTTCTTTGGCCTCACCAGGCAAGTGGAACCAAGAAAGGGAAGATATCTTGTTACATGAGGACATAAATGTATTCACACCTCCACTGCTGACTGTAATTACTTTATTTATATATTTACAATGACTTTGGCGCTAATCTCACAAGTTTGTGCTGAATTTTCAAAAAACCTTAGACACAACACTGAAAACGGTAACACAGCCTGTTGAAAAAAACTTTTCATTGTGCATTCATATCTTTGACGAAATCTTGCGCTTCAGAATCATTCGTTTCAAATAGCTAATTTATAATGAAACACGAATGGAACATTCGTTTAGAACACCCACACACAAGATACCGTTAGTTTTTCGTGTTTCGTATTTCGGGCCTTACACCGTCAACCTCCAAGCTGAGAAGAACTGCCTGTAACAGTAGAACATGGAACCAGAGGAGCAGTTCCATAAAACTATGCATTAGGAGTAATGATAAATGACCGCAAGGTCCTGAAATCAGTTCCACAGTGATTGTAAAAAACAAACAAACTGTAAGATAAATCCTCTAAACACTGCTGTCCCCAACTTTGTATTTTGTTTAGCTTTCATCCTTATGCGTACTGAAAACAGAAAACTGGGTTTAAAATGGCAATTTCCCAAAAGTACACGGGTCGGTGACAATTTAGCTGCACCTCCTGGGTTTACATACTTCAAAGCTAGTAACATTTTAAAGCAGGAATAAAAGCAGGGGGATTGATAGATGGAGCAGCACATTCTGGTATTTTTTAAATTTTTATATACAAGCTTCGGGTCAAGGGTTAGGGTTAGGTACCTATTTATTACGACACTGTCAACTTGCATAGCCTAGTGCCATTTATCCGCTCCCAAGGTTTCCTAGAGTAAAAAAAAACAAAACAACAACCGAGATGTAATGGACGCAACAAAACGCGCAACTAAAACTAAAAGATAATACCCTTGACCCTTCTCGACGGTGTTTTCAGGATACTCAAAACGGAGAGTTTAAAAACACCGTGGGCAAAAAGCTCCGCGGGATTACCTCATCGTATAATGAATGTGGCGCATTGACGCGCGGAGTCTGGCGCGACCATGTCTGACGGTGACTTCGGATTCCTGGTTGTAGTGAGAGACACACAGGAATCCCGCAGTGACGGCCAGGACCCATGGAAGAGGGCAGGGGACAGCGAGTCCGTGGCCGTCCGGGAGGTAAACACTTCTCCCGCGCGGAGGAATTCGGCGCTTTGGCCCGAGGCGGAGGCGACATTGGGAGGGGTCGCTAAGTTACGTAGCTTACATCCACACGGCTATACAGAACTCCATTCACTTCTATTTATTTTTTTTCGTAGTCGAAAAAGAAAACAAACCAACGGAAAGCGAACGGCGAGCCAAATTATGTCATGGAGGCAACTCGCGCACTTGCCATTTCTCTTCAGATAAGAAATTGTTTGAATGGTTCACCCCTATGCAGTGAAAAGTCTTTGTTATTGCGCCATCAAAAGGTATTATGATCCAGAGATTTGACTGCATGGCTGTGCTATGGTTGGTATGTGTCCACTCCAACATGAAAACTGCACAAATATATTTTGGCATGTATCGATACTATGGAAGAGGTGCAATGTTCTGTTTGGGCAGGAATAGCACCAGCACCAACACGACAGATTCTACAGAGGGGTCTTGTCAGACCCGTCTTGTCTCTGCATAAAATCAGGACATTTTCCATTTGCTCTCCACGTGTCCTCATCTGGGGTCTTATAGTTTCGGTACCGTGCCGTACCTTTCATTCTGCCCAGCACTTCAGCACTTTTCCTGGAGGAATTAAAGTACCTTGTTCAAAGGCATAACCCTGTGGGTCCTCACTCCTGGTCCTGGAGAGCCGCAGGCTGTGCTGGGGTCCTCGCTCCTGGTCCTGGAGAGCCGCAGGGTGTGCTGGGGTCCTCACTCCTGGTCCTGGAGAGCCGCAGGGTGTGCTGGGGTCCTCACTCCTGGTCCTGGAGAGCTGCAGGGTGTGCTGGGGTCCTCACTCCTGGTCCTGGAGAGCCGCAGGGTGTGCTGGCTTTTGTTGTTACTCAGCACTTAATTTACCAATTAAAAGAGTTACACAGTTACACTGCACCTGGTTTCTTGGGTCTGAACTGGTTGCTGATTGAAAGGCGAAAACAAAGACTAGCACACCGTGCGACTCTCCAGGACCAGGAGTGCCACTGACACCACACTAAATGTTTCGCAGTGAATTACAATAGTATAAAACCTGGGTCAAGTATGTAATTGTTTTGGATTGAAATACTTTTCCATACTCTTCTGAGCTTATGTGGTGTATTTGGAACTTGAAATGCATAAATACATTGATTGGCTGAATTGCGCCAGGCAAGATCAGTTGAGCACAGAAAAACATTTCAATCCAAAACGATGACGTATTTTACCCAGGTCTAGTACATTTGACTATTTTTGATGATGCTACATTGTACATTTTTTAAATGGTTGAATTAATACTGAACGTTTTGCTGCACACGCTACTTTGACCATTGCAGAACTAAGCAAACAAGCTCCCTGGATACACTAGCTGAGAATAATATCATAAATAACCTCCATTTCAACATTTAAAAGATCTGCTGAATGTTTGTGTGAATCACTAACCACCCAAAGGGGCACTGAAGGATGGTGAACTCCCCACACTTTGGGACGTTTTTAGTCACTCCACTCTGGTCGAGCAGTGAAGTTCATTACACCGACACTCTGAGCTTGTGGGTGAAAGGTTTGCCGGCTCAATTTCTGTGAACAACCTCCGGCAAACACCGTGTCCGACACACTTTAAACCCGAGCACAAATCCTCGTGTGCCTTTAACTCATGTCATCTGTGCAGCAGCAAGGTCTATGAACTCTGATGGAGTATGACGGTGTAGCACTTATTACACTGGTACACTGCTGCACGTGTGTCCTTATCCGACATGTTCAGTCGTTTGTTCTGTGACCTTGATATGAACTGTCTGCTGAATATAATATATTATAATGTAATGTAATGTTCTGTACACCACTGTGCTTCAGATCGTTTCATACAATCTACACTTGAAAATTGACCTCTGGCAGTTGGGGCCCCAAATCTTTGTAGTTATCAAGCTGTGAGCTCAGCATTTTCAGTTATTCTCACCACCTATACTGAAAAGAAAATACCAGCAAACAGCATCTGCGTGTATATATAACTGCTCTTCTGGCAAGAAGGGGTTTAGCCACATAACTGTGGTGGAGCTTTTCCAGTGTCCTGTGCACTGGCTCAAACTGGTCTCGGCGAGGTCGGTCAGCATTCCTGTATCCCACAATCCCTTGCTGCGCACGTGAGGGAGCAGGGAGCACGCAGGAGAAGAAGAGCAGGTTTGAGCGTCAGGCTGAGCTCCGGCAGACTCCGGTTCCGTGCCGTGAGCGCGAGCCCGGCTCCGTCGGTTTTGGGCCGGTCGGCGGCGTCAGCGGACAGACAGCTTTCCCGCCGCGGGGAACGCATGGCCGCCACAGCGGTTTGGCCCGGTTTCCCCCGGTTACCACCGCTTCTGCTCCGTCGAAGTGATGCCCCAGCTACGCCCCCGTTACGCCTGGAATGTAGTGGTTAAGGTGCATGACCCTGTAGCGTCGTGGTTAAGGTGCATGACCCTGTAGCATAGTGGTTAAGGTACATGACTGTAGTGTAGTGGTTAAGGTACATGACCCTGTAGCGTCGTGGTTAAGGTACATGACCCTGTAGTGTAGTGGTTAAGGTACATGACCCTGTAGTGTAGTGGTTAAGGTACATGACCCTGTAGCGTAGTCGTTAAGGTACATGACCCTGTAGCGTAGTGGTTAAGGTACATGACCCTGTAGCGTAGTGGTTAAGGTACATGACCCTGTAGCGTAGTGGTTAAGGTACATGACCCTGTAGCGTAGTGGTTAAGGTACATGACCCTGTAGCGTAGTGGTTAAGGTACATGACCCTGTAGCGTAGTGGTTAAGGTACATGACCCTGTAGCGTAGTGGTTAAGGTACATGACCCTGTAGCGTAGTGGTTAAGGTACATGACCCTGTAGCGTTGTGGTTAAGGTACATGACCCTGTAGCGTAGTGGTTAAGGTACATGACCCTGTAGCGTTGTGGTTAAGGTACATGACCCTGTAGTGTAGTGGTTAAGGTACATGACCCTGTAGCATAGTGGTTAAGGTACATGACCCTGTAGCGTAGTGGTTAAGGTACATGACCCTGTAGCGTCGTGGTTAGGGTACATGACCCTGTAGCGTAGTGGTTAAGGTGCATGACCCTGTAGCGTAGTGGTTAAGGTACATGACCCTGTAGCGTAGTGGTTAAGGTACATGACCCTGTAGCGTAGTGGTTAAGGTACATGACCCTGGAGCGTAGTGGTTAAGGTACATGACCCTGTAGCGTAGTGGTTAAGGTACATGACCCTGTAGCGTAGTGGTTAAGGTACATGACCCTGTAGCGTAGTGGTTAAGGTACATGACCCTGTAGCGTAGTGGTTAAGGTACATGACCCTGTAGCGTAGTGGTTAAGGTACATGACCCTGTAGCGTAGTGGTTAAGGTACATGACCCTGTAGCGTAGTGGTTAAGGTACATGACCCTGTAGCGTAGTGGTTAAGGTACATGACCCTGTAGCGTAGTGGTTAAGGTACATGACCCTGGAGCGTAGTGGTTAGGGTACATGACCCTGTAGCGTAGTGGTTAAGGTACATGACCCTGTAGCGTTGTGGTTAAGGTACATGACCCTGTAGCGTAGTGGTTAAGGTACATGACCCTGTAGCGTAGTGGTTAAGGTACATGACCCTGTAGCGTAGTGGTTAAGGTACATGACCCTGTAGCGTAGTGGTTAAGGTACATGACCCTGTAGCGTAGTGGTTAAGGTACATGACCCTGTAGCGTTGTGGTTAAGGTACATGACCCTGTAGCGTAGTGGTTAAGGTACATGACCCTGTAGCGTTGTGGTTAAGGTACATGACCCTGTAGTGTAGTGGTTAAGGTACATGACCCTGTAGCGTAGTGGTTAAGGTACATGACCCTGTAGCGTAGTGGTTAAGGTACATGACCCTGTAGCGTCGTGGTTAGGGTACATGACCCTGTAGCGTAGTGGTTAAGGTGCATGACCCTGTAGCGTAGTGGTTAAGGTACATGACCCTGTAGCGTAGTGGTTAAGGTACATGACCCTGGAGCGTAGTGGTTAAGGTACATGACCCTGGAGCGTAGTGGTTAAGGTACATGACCCTGTAGCGTAGTGGTTAAGGTACATGACCCTGTAGCGTAGTGGTTAAGGTACATGACCCTGTAGCGTAGTGGTTAAGGTACATGACCCTGTAGCGTAGTGGTTAAGGTACATGACCCTGTAGCGTAGTGGTTAAGGTACATGACCCTGTAGCGTAGTGGTTAAGGTACATGACCCTGTAGCGTAGTGGTTAAGGTACATGACCCTGTAGCGTAGTGGTTAAGGTACATGACCCTGTAGCGTAGTGGTTAAGGTACATGACCCTGTAGCGTAGTGGTTAAGGTACATGACCCTGTAGCGTAGTGGTTAAGGTACATGACCCTGGAGCGTAGTGGTTAAGGTACATGACCCTGGAGCGTAGTGGTTAGGGTACATGACCCTGTAGCGTAGTGGTTAAGGTACATGACCCTGTAGCGTTGTGGTTAAGGTACATGACCCTGTAGCGTAGTGGTTAAGGTACATGACCCTGTAGTGTAGTGGTTAAGGTACATGACCCTGTAGCGTAGTGGTTAAGGTACATGACCCTGTAGCGTAGTGGTTAAGGTACATGACCCTGTAGCGTAGTGGTTAAGGTACATGACCCTGTAGCGTTGTGGTTAAGGTACATGACCCTGTAGCGTAGTGGTTAAGGTACATGACCCTGTAGCGTTGTGGTTAAGGTACATGACCCTGTAGTGTAGTGGTTAAGGTACATGACCCTGTAGCGTAGTGGTTAAGGTACATGACCCTGTAGCGTAGTGGTTAAGGTACATGACCCTGTAGCGTAGTGGTTAAGGTACATGACCCTGTAGCGTAGTGGTTAAGGTACATGACCCTGTAGCGTAGTGGTTAAGGTACATGACCCTGTAGCGTAGTGGTTAAGGTACATGACCCTGTAGCGTAGTGGTTAAGGTACATGACCCTGTAGCGTAGTGGTTAAGGTACATGACCCTGTAGCGTAGTGGTTAAGGTACATGACCCTGTAGCGTAGTGGTTAAGGTACATGACCCTGTAGCGTAGTGGTTAAGGTACATGACCCTGTAGCGTAGTGGTTAAGGTACATGACCCTGTAGCGTAGTGGTTAAGGTACATGACCCTGGAGCGTAGTGGTTAGGGTACATGACCCTGTAGCATAGTGGTTAAGGTACATGACCCTGTAGCGTTGTGGTTAAGGTACATGACCCTGTAGCGTAGTGGTTAAGGTACATGACCCTGTAGTGTAGTGGTTAAGGTACATGACCCTGTAGCGTAGTGGTTAAGGTACATGACCCTGTAGCGTAGTGGTTAAGGTACATGACCCTGTAGCGTAGTGGTTAAGGTACATGACCCTGTAGCGTTGTGGTTAAGGTACATGACCCTGTAGCGTAGTGGTTAAGGTACATGACCCTGTAGCGTTGTGGTTAAGGTACATGACCCTGTAGTGTAGTGGTTAAGGTACATGACCCTGTAGCATAGTGGTTAAGGTACATGACCCTGTAGCGTAGTGGTTAAGGTACATGACCCTGTAGCGTAGTGGTTAAGGTGCATGACCCTGTAGCGTAGTGGTTAAGGTGCATGACCCTGTAGCGTAGTGGTTAAGGTACATGACCCTGTAGCGTAGTGGTTAAGGTACATGACCCTGGAGCGTAGTGGTTAAGGTACATGACCCTGGAGCGTAGTGGTTAAGGTACATGACCCTGTAGCGTAGTGGTTAAGGTACATGACCCTGTAGCGTAGTGGTTAAGGTACATGACCCTGTAGCGTAGTGGTTAAGGTACATGACCCTGTAGCGTAGTGGTTAAGGTACATGACCCTGTAGCGTAGTGGTTAAGGTACATGACCCTGTAGCGTAGTGGTTAAGGTACATGACCCTGTAGCGTAGTGGTTAAGGTACATGACCCTGTAGCGTAGTGGTTAAGGTACATGACCCTGTAGCGTAGTGGTTAAGGTACATGACCCTGTAGCGTAGTGGTTAAGGTACATGACCCTGTAGCGTAGTGGTTAAGGTACATGACCCTGTAGCGTAGTGGTTAAGGTACATGACCCTGTAGCGTAGTGGTTAAGGTACATGACCCTGGAGCGTAGTGGTTAGGGTACATGACCCTGTAGCATAGTGGTTAAGGTACATGACCCTGTAGCGTTGTGGTTAAGGTACATGACCCTGTAGCGTAGTGGTTAAGGTACATGACCCTGTAGTGTAGTGGTTAAGGTACATGACCCTGTAGCGTAGTGGTTAAGGTACATGACCCTGTAGCGTAGTGGTTAAGGTACATGACCCTGTAGCGTAGTGGTTAAGGTACATGACCCTGTAGCGTTGTGGTTAAGGTACATGACCCTGTAGCGTAGTGGTTAAGGTACATGACCCTGTAGCGTTGTGGTTAAGGTACATGACCCTGTAGTGTAGTGGTTAAGGTACATGACCCTGTAGCATAGTGGTTAAGGTACATGACCCTGTAGCGTAGTGGTTAAGGTACATGACCCTGTAGCGTCGTGGTTAGGGTACATGACCCTGTAGCGTAGTGGTTAAGGTGCATGACCCTGTAGCGTAGTGGTTAAGGTACATGACCCTGTAGCGTAGTGGTTAAGGTACATGACCCTGTAGCGTAGTGGTTAAGGTACATGACCCTGGAGCGTAGTGGTTAAGGTACATGACCCTGTAGCGTAGTGGTTAAGGTACATGACCCTGTAGCGTAGTGGTTAAGGTACATGACCCTGTAGCGTAGTGGTTAAGGTACATGACCCTGTAGCGTAGTGGTTAAGGTACATGACCCTGTAGTGTAGTGGTTAAGGTACATGACCCTGTAGCGTAGTGGTTAAGGTACATGACCCTGTAGCGTAGTGGTTAAGGTACATGACCCTGTAGCGTAGTGGTTAAGGTACATGACCCTGTAGCGTAGTGGTTAAGGTACATGACCCTGTAGCGTAGTGGTTAAGGTACATGACCCTGTAGCGTAGTGGTTAAGGTACATGACCCTGTAGCGTAGTGGTTAAGGTACATGACCCTGTAGCGTAGTGGTTAAGGTACATGACCCTGTAGCGTAGTGGTTAAGGTACATGACCCTGGAGCGTAGTGGTTAGGGTACATGACCCTGTAGCATAGTGGTTAAGGTACATGACCCTGTAGCGTTGTGGTTAAGGTACATGACCCTGTAGCGTAGTGGTTAAGGTACATGACCCTGTAGTGTAGTGGTTAAGGTACATGACCCTGTAGCGTAGTGGTTAAGGTACATGACCCTGTAGCGTAGTGGTTAAGGTACATGACCCTGTAGCGTAGTGGTTAAGGTACATGACCCTGTAGCGTAGTGGTTAAGGTACATGACCCTGTAGCGTAGTGGTTAAGGTACATGACCCTGTAGCGTAGTGGTTAAGGTACATGACCCTGGAGCGTAGTGGTTAAGGTACATGACCCTGTAGCGTAGTGGTTAAGGTACATGACCCTGTAGCGTAGTGGTTAAGGTACATGACCCTGTAGCGTAGTGGTTAAGGTACATGACTGGGACCCGCAAGGTCAGTGGTTCGATCCCCGGTGTCCTCACAATAAGATCCGCATAGCCATTGGGCCCTTGAGCAAAGCCCTTAACCCTGCATTGCTCCAGGGGAGGATTGTCTCCTGCTTAGTCTCATCAACTGTATGTCGCTCGGGATAAGAGCATCTGCCAAATGCCAATAATGTAATGTAATGTTATGCAATGTTACACTACAGGCATTTAGCAGACGCTCATGTCCAGAGTGATGTACAATAATGTGCAAGCCCTTAACCAGGGAAGTGCAAGTGCACTGAATGGTAAATGGTCTGAATTTACACGCTGTGCAATTGATGCTTCTCATTCACCCATTCACTCACGCACAGCAATGGTGATTGGCTGCCCCGCAAGGCGCCAACCGGCTCGTCAGGAGCAGGTGGGGGTCAGGAGTATTGCTGACATACCCAGCGCGGGACTGAACTGGCAACCCTCCGACTGGCCCCTGCTTAGTCTAATCAACTGTAAGTGATTACCCAGCTGTGATAACTGTAATGTAATGTACAAGAGAACAAGAGCGTTCAGAAAAGGAGGATCTCTCATGAACCACCAGAATCGACCACTGTCAGCCGACTCCGGCATTTAGGGCCACAACCATCCCCAGGTCACACAACTCATTGCACATTACAGTTATTACAGCTGAGTAATCACTTACAGTTGATTAGACTAAGCAGGGGCCAATCCCCCCATGGAGCAATGCGGTCTCCAACAGCTGCCCTGATCATATTGTGGCTATGCCGGGGAACCACCAACCTTCTAGGTCCCACTCAAGCACCTTTGCCACTAGGCTATAGGCTGCCTTGTAGGCACCATTGGCCTCTAAGGGTGACATTGGCCCAGGGGGTAAGGGCAGTCATCTGGCAGTCGGAGGGTTGCCGGTTCGATCCCGCACCGAAGGGTTCCTTGAGCTAGACACCAAACTCCCAAATGCTCCTGACGAGCTGGTTGGTGCCGTGCACGGCATTGCTGTTGGTGTGTGAATGTGTATGAATGGGTGAATGAGAAGCATCAATTGTACAGCGCTTTGGATATATTTGGCTATATAAATGCCAACCATTTAGCATTTAAAATGGCTGCCAGGTCGCGTGGCAGAGAAGCACAGAGATGCGAGAGGCCTGCAGGGTGGGGGATATTCAGCTTCAGCTGCAGTGATCCGTGCAGGGGAATAAAATGTGATTGATTTGTTGATTTATTGGGCGCACAAAATGGACCGAGAGCGTAGGCTACTTTCTGACAAATTGTTCAGGCGGGTGTTAGGTTACGCTCCAGAGAAACAAAAATGCTAGATCACCTCTGGGAGAATTCCGGAATAAACCGCTGCGATTCACCTCAGCCCCTTGTTTGCGCGCCAACATTCCCGGCGGCCGCCCACCGGTCGCCCGCTGGTTGTGTTTGAGCAGCGATGCCCGCTAGTCTGCACAAACACTAGCTCCAAGGCTCGACCGCAGAGATGCAAATATTCCACTGACACGTCCGTCTTAAATCTGACGCAAGGAATGCGGAGAATGTCTACATCACTGCGTGGGATTTCCGTGCTGCGGGATAATCACATTTTCATTCACCTTGCAAAATAATAATGATAAAAACCAGCATGATTGTTGACATTTTACTCGTCAAATTAAAATTCATGCCTAAGTACCAGTTGACAGCTACCATTAGGTAGGCTAAATGACGAGCCTACGTTTGTACAAGAACGTAAAGAATGCCGCGATATATCTCAACGCCAACACCACGACAGATCGCAGACATGCCTTTTGGAAAACATTTAAACTTTTTTTTGCGGGAGGCTACATTTTCGTATGTGTGTTTTCTTAGGTTGGGTGTATATGCTCAAATTGGGGCGAGGCGTGTTTTTTAAGTTCGACGGGACCCGTAGTTTACACTAACTTTTTTTCTCTCTTGCTGAATGAAGCGTTGTTTGCCAAGAGATTAATGGACAAAAGTCAAACATTATCTTTAACAGCTACGCTTGTCCAAAATATACAAATACAACAGACTCTCCTGAAGCTGTCACCTTGAGGATTTTTGCATCCGTGAAAGGGATCTCTTTGGGGCAATATTCTGTCCTTTAGTGTTTGTGAAAGAGACATTTATTACCGAACAGCAGGCGCTAAATACTGTCCCTGAGAAATACATGGCCCCACCGCGGCCCATTTCCTAACGAACAAGTAAACATAGCCCACGGGGCGCTATTCACAGCGTCTGACAATGACAAGCAAGTTCAATAAAAACAGAAAAAGTTAAATATTCCGTGTTTTGACGGAAAAAAATACTACTAATAATAAACTAGCGTTATAAGAATTCTATAACACAGCTGAAGTGCAAGTATTAGATAGGCTTACTTGTTTCCTTGATTGACAGGCTTATACGCTATCCCCTGCAACAAAAGAGAGCGTGCTTAATGTAATGCATGGCACTAAAATACTCCCAACACGTTTATGAAACATGAGTGACTGGGGTAGAACAGTGACTGGAGTACAGAGTGACTGGGATATAGCAGTGACTGGGGTAGAACAGTGACTGGGGTACAGAGTGACTGGGGTAGAACAGTGACTGGAGTACAGAGTGACTGGAGTATAGCAGTGACTGGGGTAGAACAGTGACTGGGGTACAGAGTGACTGGGGTAGAACAGTGACTGGAGTACAGAGTGACTGGAGTATAGCAGTGACTGGGGTAGAACAGTGACTGGGGTAGAACAGTGACTGGGGTACATTTTGGCAATGATATATAGGCCTTCACGACCAAGGACAGGTAAATAAGTACTTTTATGTTATAATAAATCAAGGCCATGTAGATCTATTTATTGAATGAGATTTGTGGCAGAAACCTACGGCACTGTAATCTCCCAACTACGATCATTTAAATATAAATAATAAGCCCTGATACACATACAGACACATGTATATCTGAAACAAATTAAATCGCACACATCTGAAATCCCATTTGATACAGTATGAAACAACTGAAATCATGCATATAACCTCCGCAGGCCCACAACTGCCCATTTATTTTTCAGATGTGGTTTCAAAGGTATGGGCCACAAGTTGTCGCATCTTATTTGCCACGCGCCCACCCAACCCTCTCCCTGAAGGTTTGTATCTTCTGTCTGTCCCATCTCTGTTTCTCTGCCTCATCTCTGTACATTTTACATTTTAGTCATTTGGCAGAGGCTTTTAATCCAAAGCAATTTACAAGTTCATAGGTTCTTCCACAGGTTAAAGCGTCAAATCCATAACTAGTAAAAAAACACATGAAGGGCTGTTCTAAACAAAAATACAGTCATCGTAAGTGCAATTTTTTTCTTCATTAATTTTTTTGAGGGATATCGGAAAGGTGGGGGGGGATCAGGAGGGGGGACTAAGGTACAGTTTGAAAAGGTGTGTATTTAGTCTGCGTCGAAATAAGGGGAGGGATTCTGCTGTTCTGACAGTGGTAGGCAAGTCATTCCACCACTGAGGAACCAGATCGTCTGTCTGTCTGTATGTCTGTCTGTCTGTCTGTCTCTGTCTGTCTGTCTCTCTGTCTGTCTGTATGTCTGTCTGTCTGTCTGTATGTCTCTCTGTCTATCTGTATGTATGTCTCTCTGTCTGTCTGTATGTCTCTCTGTCTGTCTGTCCCGTCTCTGTCTGTCTGTCTCTCTGTCTGTCTGTCTGTCTGTCTGTCCCGTCTCTGTCTGTCTCTCTGTCTGTCTGTCTGTCCCGTCTCTGTCTGTCTGTCTCTCTGTCTGTCTGTCTGTCTGTCCCGTCTCTGTCTGTCTCTCTGTCTGTCTGTCTGTCCCGTCTCTGTCTGTCTGTCTGTCTGTCTGTCTCTCTGTATGTCTGTATGTCCCGTCCCTGCTTCAGCACACTCTCACTCACAGCACACAGGCTGCTGGTCTTTACCTGCAGGTCTACCTGGGCCCTCAGATTACCATAGTGCTCTCTCCACACACCTATGAACTTCAGATAGAGAGGGTTAATTCTTTGTATTTGGATTGTGACAAATACAAGACAAAATACAGTCTCTCACACACACACACACACATACACACACAGACTCAGTCACATACGCACACACACGCACTCACACACACACAGACACTCACGCACACACACTCACACACTTGCAGACACACAAATGCATACACACATACAGACAGACAGACAGACAGACACACACACACACATTTCCCCATCTCCGTAATAATAGTGTGATAATACATCCCTAAATACAGTGTGATTATATAACAACTGGGCCTGACCATAAACGTGACATGAAATGCATAAGGAACCCATGCAGCCCGTTAATGTCCCGCAGGAATCAGGCCGTCTCGTGCAGCTCAGCGTTTCCAGCGGAATCGCTCCCTGCCCCGAGACACGCCGCCCCGCGGCGCATCGGACGGAAAACCCAAACACCCGCGAGCGCGGAGAGACCGGTGACGGGCCACGGCAGGAAAGAGTGACGCAATCGTCTGCACCCTGAAGTCTGCACCTCAAGTCCCTCCGTCTCTCCTGCCACTCAGAGTACACCAGGGCAGTGAAATACGGGTCAAATACCACGCCACAAACGCAACAACCAGCAGTCCAATAGTGGCATGAACGATGTGCGCAGCCCGTAGCACTCGTGGCTACGTCACTTGACTGGGACCCAGAAGATTTGTGTAGCCACAATAAAAGGTCAATGGTAAATGGTCCGCATTTATCCAAAGTGCGGTACAATGAATGCTTCTCATTCTCCAATAGCCACAAACAGTGTAGCCGTGACAACACCAGCGGAGCAGTGGGCCCAATCAGCTGCCCGTTGCTTCGGACGAAAGCGTCAGCTAAATAACTGTAACGCGGCAAGAGCTGTGAGTGGTTGTGCCCTGTTCAATTGAAATTCACACACATCTGCTTTTACAAGGTTTGGCCACTAGAGGGCACACATAAACCAGTTGCGGATGTACTCAGTTCGGAAGTAATTCTGAAATTAAAGGTACAATAGGTAATTTCGGACTGCTAACGGTAAAGAGAGGAATTGCAGCAACAAACACGCTCAAGCCACAACACTGTTCACCCCTACCCCTTCTCTGTAAACGCGCTGACGTTGAAACGCCATTGGTTGGTTGGCAATTAGAACCAGTTTTTCATCAATGAGCTTGAATTATTGTACAGCTATATGATGTTTTGGTACAGAGTGCCGACCCGTCAACTGCATATTTTGAAACCCAAATTTAAAACACAGGCAGAGGCTGAGTCTGTCAGTGAGCCTTTTTCAATGATAGGAAGGGATTTACAATGGTTTGTAACAATGTTTTAACACAAAAATCTTGCCTTTTGTACCGTTAATGGTGTCCTGTTTCGCCTTTGTGCCACTGTAATCAGGTTTTTAAACACTTTGCAGCTCAATGTGTTTGAACAGACATGCTGACTTATTCACTTATTCTCAATTCTAACCATTTCACAGTTTTAATAAAAGCATTTAAATCAAAACACTGTTACAAGACCATTGTAAATCCCTTCCTATCATTGAAAAAGGCTCACTGACATGTTGACTCACCCTCTGGCTGTGTTTATAGTCCTTAAATTCGAGTTTTAAAATATACAGTTGATGGGCCGGCACTCTGTACCAAAACATTATATAGCTGTCCAATAACTCAAGCTCATTGGTTGAAAATTGGTACCTAATTGCCACAGCCAATGGCGTTTCAACGTCAGCGCGTTCACAGAGAAGGGGGAGGGATAAACAGTGTTGTGGTTTGAGGGTGTTTGTTGCTGTCCTGTCTTGAGTTGTCCGAAATTACCGATTGTACGTTTAAATGGATTAAGTCCATCATTCTGCGTCTCTTTCTGCAGTTCATAGCAGTGATCACCAGAGGGCGCACATTACCCATGTGTGTGCACCACTGAAGTTACAGGCAACACATTTGACGAAAACAGTAAATTTAAGAAATTATTTAACATCATGTCGCATAGTCAAACACATTATAGAAATTACCCCATTTATTATTGCTGATTTATGTGGACGTGGTACAGATTGTCTTACCAGTAGCATGGAACTGGAGGATACTAGATTTACTCACCACAAGTGTGGGTATTATGAAAATGGATGCAGATGGATACACAGCACACAGCAGTATGTACAGTGTTAAATCGACTCTGGTGCGAATAGTACAACTTGTTCAGGCGGAGGACACGCATCCCTGCTGGATTTGGATAAACTCTGTTAGAGCCAGTAAACATTTTACTGTGCCTGATTCAGCCCCCCAGGCGACCTACAGAGGGGCAGTACTCCACATCAGTCATTATGTACCCCAGTTACTCTATACCCCAGTCACTCTGTACCCAAGTTACTGCTATACCCCAGTAACTGCTATACCCTAATCACTGTCTACCCCAGTCACTCTGTACCCCGGTCACTGCTATACCCCAATTACTGCTATACCTCAGTCACTGCTATACCCCAGTCACTATATACCCCAGTCACTATATACCCCAATCACTGTCTACCCCAGTCACTGTCTACCCCAGTCACTCTGTACTCCAGTCACTGCTGTACCTCAGACACCTGCTTCATGTAAATGAGCTGTCCGTCCTGATAGACAGTCTGAGCCTCTGAGCCTGTAGTTTTCACACACTGGGATGGGAGCTCAGAGAAAAAGAACAACATTCTCTCTGAGTACATCTGGTTCTGAGCAGGAAACACTTCATTGTAAACACAGCCACCGCGTTCTTTCACAACGGCCGCTTGTTTAGATGTTTTTGAGGCGAAAGAGGGCTGACCTCCAGCGTGACCGCGTCTGTATTGCACAAACGGCGGACATGACGGAGCTGGGCCCTCGTGCGGTGAAGGCCCCGGCCATCACAAGGTCTGGAAAGAGTTAGAGAGAACAGGAACTGCCTGGCCATGTAATCGCACATGATTACATTTCAACACAACCTCCCCGTCAGCAGATTCGTACTCCTCGGGGTAACTCGGTGAAATGCGACCTCTGAAATACGACCGTCACGAGCGGGAAGAGGGTCGCGGTAACCGGCGGTGGTGGGGTGGTGGGCGTGGCTACGCGGCGGGCGTGGCCGCGGAAGCCCCGCCCCCCGCTCGTAACGCAGGTAACGGGGTCGGCTGTCACTCAGCTCTCTGCGAGTTCCGAGGTCAGGAGGTCCGCAGAACCACCGCTCCCACACCGCCCAGAACCGGCGCTACCGCACAACGGCTCCTCCAGGCCCGGTCTGTGAGGTCCGCTCCAGCGGGTCCACGAGCGTTAGAGCCCGTGATTATTCACCTGGAGTCACACACCACTCTATGACCCTGCGGAATGCCCCTATAGAGACATACAACGGTACAGTGCAGCAACACCGGTATTATAAACCAATGCACACTTTCACGTAATGCAGCGTTGTATTGGAAACTGCATACTACAGGCTTATTTTCATTGAAATGTAGTATGCCGGTAGCATGCCAGCCAAGTATGCGGTTTTGAACCCGGCCCGTGTGTGTGTTTTGAACCCAGCCTGTGTGTGTTTTGTAATACATTTCTAATTCTCAGGATCAGGTTTTTGTTGAACTATTTAAAATGCACAGTTGGCTCAGGGGAACAGCCTGCCTGTGGGAAGTCCGGGTGAAGCCTCCAGATTTTTAATGTGCTCGTATTTACATCGTAAAACGGTTGGGTGGGAGGGGGGATTTAAGGTATGAACCTTCACAAAGTAAATAGAGTCATTCCGCTGAAATTGTGATGGTGATCAGCCCCTGATTCGACCAATGACATCGAGTTCATTACCGGAGTCACAGCCTTGTTCTCCCAGAGGATGATGGGAACTTGAGATGCAGTGACGCAGGACACCATTTTAAATGGCAGTCACTGAAACTTTCCCACACAGTAAAATGTCCAGTGTTAAGAGTACAAATGGCCCCTGTCGGACGTACTCTGTTAAGAGTTGAATTAACAGTGGACATTGGATGAGTGAAAATTGTTGAACTCTGACAGGAGAATAGGTTTTTTTAGAAGGTTTGTCATCGTAATCGTTACATTTTTGCATTCATAGAACAGAAATTACATTTCATCCCACGAAAACCGAAGCTCCTGAAACAAACAGACACGTAAAATCTGAGGTTTTAAATAATATTGTATTATTCAATATCATTCATTGGAAGAAATTCAGTGCAAAACTATTGCCAGTGTTGCTCATTCCAAACACTCTAGAAGAGAAGATAAGATCCCCACCCCTTATGAAAAACAACAAGGTAAAAACAAGAGTTATCAACCCAAAGAGAGACATGTGAACTCAAACAACAAACACATGCTAGGGCTCTTTACAAACACTACAGGAAAAGTATTCAACGCCAAGAAAGAATATCTGGATGGACTAAACAATACAGTAGACAAGACACATATCAGGTGATGTGATCATCTCTTTACCGATTGGTGGAGGATCTGTCATGCGGTGCCCAGGCAGCGTTTTTCATTGGAGCTCTACCTGTTACACATCGAGTCTCGTTTTCCTAACACTTATTCGAGTATTTCATCACATCGACCGTTGATTCGTCTATGCCAACCAATCACACTTCGCTCGTTGTGGTCACGCTGCACGCGTGCGTCTCAGCCAGTAAAAACACACCACTCGTGACATCACAGTTTCATGACGAGGTTACGCTTGATGACTCATGTTGGAAGCAGTCAGCGGCTGACGGGTTCAGCTCCGGACAGGGTGGGGCTCAGGAAGGCTGTGGTTTCTGTGACGACAGCGTTGGGGTTTACCCCAGGACCGGAGGAGTCAGGGAAGTCAACCGGATCGGGATGTGACCAGGTTATCGATTCGAAAAAATAAAGGCACATCTTTTAAATTTCTCATTCTTAAAATCTTTTCCTTTCCCGAAACACGTATTTACCGCTTTACTCCTGGTTCTGACTTCTAATTGTGTGGGAAAAGGAATAAAAGATTATATAACTAGTTAAAAAAATACTTTAGTTGCATGGACGAGACCTCGTCCCCTTGTACAGGAAGTCTACAGAACACCGAAACCACAAGTGAATAATTACTATCAACAGTTGCTCACTGTTGAAATACAGTCCTCTTAAATACAGTACTCTTAAATCCCAGAGTTCTACAATCCCAGAATGCCTTGAGTTGATCTGTTGCTTACAGTAGGCAGCACAGTGAGGAGGGGGGATGGGGGGGTGGGCAAGGCAGCACTCGTGACCCCGTGGCGACCTCTGCAGCTTCATTTCTGGCGCTTCCTGCAGTATTCTGGGTAGTTTTCGCAGGCCTTCTGCAAGTCAGTGAAGAACCCCGGCACCCCGGTCTGAAGAAACAAAGATACGGACACATAAGCATGCACACACACATATACACACACACACGTGCATGCACATACACATATACACACACAAACACACATCTATGTATGCACTTTTACACACACACACACACGCATGCGCACACACACACACACGCGCGCGCACACACACGCGCACAGGGCCAGCTGACTACAGCTGAAACTAACAAACAACCCATTTATATACAGCGCAGTCCGTAAATATTTAGACAATGGCACATTTTTTGTTGCTTTCGCCCCGTACTCCAGCAAACAAACTGTTCAGATGAAACAATCAAAACATGGTGAAAGTGGAGAGACTTTTAGCTTTAATTCGAGGCTGTATTGTAATCCATATTGTAAACGTCCAAATACTTCTGGGCCGCGCTGCAGGCCCGGGCTCAGCGGACGAGTGAAAGGGAGTGACAGCACTCAGCCACGCCCCAGACCCGGCGCGGTCCCACCGCACCACGCCACCGCTGCGTCAGAACGCCTGGCTGGGGGACCGCATCACCACATCCAACATCTGCTTGCGATCAGGGGCCCCCGGAGCACGCTGGGACAGCCGCCATCTACGCAAGCGGGGTGTCGTCAGCGCTGCGCGGCACCCTGGGAAACGATGACCCGGCGTGCGTGCCGTACCTCCGCGAACCCTTCCTCACCCCTGACGCCTTCCCGAGGGGCTGACCCCAGATCAGCTGCGGACACACGGCTCTGTGCCCACACTCAACTGCTCTCAGGGAGTGTGTGTGCGCTGTACCTCCACAGACCTCACGATGAGCTGACCCCAGATCAGCTGCGGACACACAGCTCTGTACCCACACTCAACTGCACTCAACTGTGCTGTACCTCCACAGACCTCGCCTCACCTCCCGACAGCCTGACCCCAGACCAGTTTTATTACAAGACTAAAAACATTTGATAAGACAGTCACTTTTTGCAGTGTAAATACGTCTCCTGGGTCATTATCAGAGTTTTGGGTTTGAACCCTCAAATCCTCGGATAGGTTTGCAGTTTGTGACGTGTACGTGTGAACTTACCTTGGCCGCCCAGTTAATCAGCCAGGTCGGTATCATCCCACCCGGGTTATCGAAGTAGTTCATGAACACTGCAAAGACAGCACACACACACACACACACACACACACACACACACAGCGACGTGAGCTACCAGAAATACAGCAATGACACCCAAACCGACCCAAAGTAAACTGTGGTTGGCAAACAAATAATCATCAGTGAAGTCTGGATTAGTCTGAATGTAGTGAGCACTTTAAATGGGTAACCTGCATGTTAAACACAGAGGCAGTGTTTAAACTGATGTGGGGAAACTGATGTGTTTAAGTACACCCAGAGTGTGCTTAAACATGAACACATACAGACAGAGAGGGTATTTAACCCGTTCAGTCCCAGGTCTTTCCAACCAATCAAAACGACTGCTGTACTTTTTGGTTTAGGGCCTCTACTAAAACCCTATGAAATTCTTTAAAAAAAAAACTTTCTCAATTTCCTCAACCAAAGCCAAAGGCCCTCGGGATTTGGGTGGAGCCCCTTCATACTGCGCTGGGGACTGGGGGGGGGGTTCATCTCGAGGATGGCGGTGCGTACTTCTGGTGCCGGAGGTCTTGTCGCTCTCAAAAGCCACACTCTGGTGGTAGTCCTGCACCCTCAGGATGCCGCTCTTCTCTGGGCACTGGGAGAGCGGGCAGCTCTGGGCCAGGACCACCCAGATCTTCCTCCCGTCCACATCCAGGTCCCTCCTCTCCCGCATGTACACGTACTGAGCGCCGCGTTAAAGAAGCCTGGGGGAAATGTGTGTGTGTGTGTGTGTGTGTGTGTGAGAGAGAGTGTGTGTGTGTGTGTGTGTGAGAGAGAGAGAGAGTGTGTGTGTGTGAGAGTGTGTGTGTGCGTGTGTGAGAGAGAGTGTGTGTGCGTGTGTGAGAGAGAGAGAGTGTGTGTGTGAGAGTGTGTGTGTGTGCGTGTGTGAGAGAGAGAGAGAGTGTGTGTGTGTGTGTGAGAGAGAGAGAGAGTGTGTGAGAGAGAGTCTGTGTGAGAGTGTGTGTGTGTGCGTATGTGCGTGCGACCATGTATGCATGTGTGTTTGCGTGCGTATGTGAGTGTGTGTGTGTGTGCGTGTGTGAGAGAGAGGGAGTGTGTGTGTGTGTGTGTGTGTGCAAGCATGTGCGTGACACCAAATAACTTCTCCCTCAAAAGCATATTGCAGTAGGAGAAATCAGACTTCCTCTTTCAGATTAATGTGAAGTTAACATTTAAATAGATAATTATTCTGCACACGAAAGGGCAGTGTTTTTTCTGTGGAAGGATACATCTCTGTTGGACAGCAGGACCGGGTACTTCACCTCCCAGTAGATGGCTTTCTGTCCATCGTAGTCTCTCTCGTGCAGCTCTGTACAGGCAGAAATAAACATTAACGACCGATTCAGCAGCTGTGCAAAACACAACATCAAACACGGGCAACGCACTTTCCCTAAACGATGTCACTGGCTGGGGGAACCGTGCCAATAGCTCCTCCCACCAGGCCACCCACCAATCCACTCGCACACAGATGGTTGTCCCTAGCAAAGGCTGTTGTCTTCTCCATTAGTCTAGACTAGGAGCAGCGTGTAGCCTAGCAGCTAAGGTACATGACTGGGACAGCCTGTAGCCTAGTGGCTAAGTTACATGACTGGGGCAGCCTGTAGCCTAGTGGCTAAGGTACATGACTGGGGCAGCATGTAGCCTAGAGGCTAAGGTACATGACTTGGACCCAGAAGGTTGGTGCTTCAAGCCCCGGAGTAGCCAAGATGAGATGTTGGCCCCTTGAGCATGGCCCTTAACTCCACATTGCTAAATAACAAATTATAATGAATCATAGTCTGGGTTTATTTCCCAGACGTCTCAGGGTTTTCAGCCATTCAAAAATGAGATCAGAAAATTTAGAGAGGATGGTTCTTACAAACTTTGACATCCAGCTGAAATCGGGTAAGCGTTGTGCAGATTTAATTTGTATTCACCCTCTGTGTCTGTGTAGTGATGCCATCAAGAGGAACATGGATACTAATGATGTCCTCATGCTACAGAGAAACATGTACCGTACACCAACGGAAGTTAAAACTGCAGAAGTACAGGCCTACCAAGGTCATAGTAGTACACTCAGCCCTGGAACATAACAACATATTACATTACACGCTATGGCCGGGCCTCTTATACACAGCCATGTACAAACCCACGAACATGAAAACATGAAGAAACATGATGAAAACATAAATCACAGGAACCCGTTTATCCAGAGAGGCTCGGTTTTTCAGAATAGACCAGGTTCTGTGGTGTACATACATGAATCTGGTAGTACACACATTCCCCGTAGGATGTGTGGTTGGGCTATCACAGGCATGTTAACCAAGGCTTTAACACATCCAACCCATACCTTTTCCCTGGGTTTGACTTTCCAGCGCATTTAATGTTTTTCCCTGTGTCCTGGCTAAATTCCCAACCCTGGCTCTCTCAACCTGCCACCTAATCATTCCCTGATTCAATGGGCGAAAATATTGTTCTCTCCCTCTCCACCTCAGCTGGTGTGTGGTGAACTTTCTGGCACAAAATGTCAGCCGTGCTTCACCCAGGTGGGTGCGATCTTTGAGATGAGTTTCCCCCTAGTAACTGTAAAGTGCCTTAGAAAAAAGCCCCACTATCTATCTATCTATCTATCTATCTATCCTCCATCCATCTATCCATCCTTCTATCCATCCATCCATCCATCCATCTCCCAATTGCTCCTGGTGAGCTGGTTCCTGCCTTGCATGACAGCCAGTAGCCCTTGGTGTGTGTGTGTGTGTGTGTGTGTGTGTGTGAATGGGTGAACGATAAGCATCAATTGTACAATGCTTTGGATAAAGGCTCGATATAAATGCAGTTCATTTGCAGTTAAGCTGAGAAAAGTATTTAAAACAATGATATATCTGAACCAGGTCTGCTACACAGCAAAATAAAATGAACATAACTAGGCTGTCTGCACAAAGGGATATTTGCACACTCGAGCAACATGGCTTCACAAGTCATACAGATGCTCAGTGGCTAAGCTATGGTTACCTGTGACGCACTTTAAAGGACTGCAAGGCAGCATACAGGTGAGAGAAAAGATAGGGGAAAAGTCAGTAAACTTCTATTTTCCTAAAACACTCGAAGAGCAATAAGACCAGTGGTCTCAAACTAGGGCTGTAGGTTTGTACATAATCCATATCAAGCTAAATGTGTTATTTGAATAACAACTGTTGCTTATATTCTGTGCTTTAATGCAGTTCAATGCATACAGCCAAATTAATAATTGGAATCAATTAAGGCAGGAGTTAATTGGTTGGAATGCAAACCTGTATACACAGGGCCCTCCTTTTGTTTGAGACCACTGAACAAAAGACTGACAGCTCGGATTAAAGTTAGTAGCCTTCATCACACTGCAACAGGGTCTCAATCGCTTCCAGAACTTACTGCAATAACATGTTTCATAATGTTTACTGACCTTTGACATAACTGTCCCAGGTTTTCCGATAGGCCAAGTCCATGTAGACGTCAACACACTGCTCTGGACCGCAAGAGGTCAGGACGCCGACGACTTTGTACGTATAAAGACCCGTTACCTGCAAATTTGTATTTGAGTAGGCTATTAATCACAACATTCTTTCAGGAAAACTTTCAGCGAAGCTTAAAGGCTTCCGAGAGATTTCTTTGTTGCAGTTGTGAAATATTCCAAAGCGGCAATACGCTTACTTGCGTGTTGTGCAACAATGAGATGCACAAAAAAATAAAAAGAGATTTAAAAAATAAGTGTGGCTACAGTGCAGCAAAGACGAGCGCGGAATTGTAGTCTACTTTGAATGCCGGTTTTATTTGACGCTGTCCCTTTAAATGACCATGGCGACACACTGCAGCATTTCCGCATTCTGATGATTGACACTGACAGCATTTAAATCGAATCACGATGAAGCACAAATCAGTGTTTATTTAAATTCGTTCGATTTATTTTATACTAGCATATGCATCGCTCTTGTTGTCAAGTTTCCGATTCACTTAGCTAACATTTGCAGCAGGCTATAGGGTACTGAGCCAGAGACCACTGACAGATCAGTGACAGATATCACCGATATCTTCACAATGAATGAAATATGACATTTGTTCTGTAAGATGACGGGTCGTTAATATTGTGTGTTGAAAATGTAGAGTTGATTGTTTCGCCTTGGTGACGCGGTTTGTTTTGATCGACACAAAACAAAGTGGATTTGAGCAGTTACCTAAAGTTGCAACTTTCGCCTTTACCTGGTTAAACTGTCGGTAGATTTTAATCCCCGGATTTTCCGTAAAAAGCTCCCATCCTTCCACCTGAGGTTCGTCCAACTCTTGCCAGGCCTCTTGAAACTGTTCGTCGCTGAACTGCAACGACATCTCTTCGGTCGTTCCTGGTCACGGTCCCCTGGGTAGAAAAAAGCGAGGAAACTGCGGCAGCGACGCGCACCTGCCTAATGCGGAATGTCAACAACTGGAAATTCTAGCTAAGCTACTCAGTTCTAAACATTTATATGCGCTCACGTTATGCCTCCCCTGCCGGGAATTCCTACGTGGCTTTAAGCTGGCCCAGCACGTTTTAAGCAGATCCAGTTCCTTTTAAGCTGGGTTGGAGATGGTCAAACTGGCAACAAGATGGTCGAGGTGGCAACAGTGCTGGCAACACCATGTCCAGCTTTTGGGCAAGATCCCCAAATTTTAGATGGTAGCCAATCCATCTTAGAGCAGTCTCGGACAGTCTTGAACTGAGCTATAATAATAATAATAATTATTATTATAATGATAATAAATGAACTATACACCAATAACACTAATGTAATAACATTAATTTGTTCTTTTCTGCTATTGAAATCTTTTTGTATCTAGTGCTAGCTCTTGTGATGTTTGCTTACAACATTAAATTCACTTAGTTACATATTGGCTAAAAGCACCTGCCAAATGATGGAAATTATTGAGAGAGATAGAGAAAAAGGTTAAATGTTTACTCTCAGTGTTTATGCTTGCATTGTAAGCATTATATTGTATTGCTTTGGCAATATGACCGTCCTGCCAATAAAGCAAATTAAATTGAATTGAGAGAGATAGAGAAAGAGACAGAGAGAGAGAGAGGGAGAGAGAGAGGGGAGAGAGAGACACCTGTCTTTGAACATTTTTTTTATCACTCAACACAATAGAGCAGCAACTTGATCCGCATTGCATTCAATTCAGCAACTGAGGTGTGTATCCAACGAGGTCATCGCCCTCCATTCCATTCACCATCTCCACACAGCGCTTGCAGCGTACGTAACGCATCACATGACCAGGCAGGAACCAATCAGACAACAGCCAAGATTTAGCCGCTCTTCAAGATGCAACGCTTTATGGATCTGTGAGTAGAGGTGAGAGCACTAGGCTACTGCCAAACACTCTCAGAAGTAAAGCAAGAGTGGGGGGACATTTGTGTTCTTCGAGGATCAAATGTCCTTTTTGGGTAAAAATTCCCCCCCAAAAAAAAAAAAAAAGAAGGTACTCATTAATTATATATTGCTGGCCTTATATTGCTGTACCTTTTAAGGCCCTTTTTTTTTTAGGCAATTTCTGAGAGTGTAGGACTAGATTACTCAATACCTTACGACTGGACGGCAGACACAAAAACGTCAACTGAAGAAGGGTGGGGAGCCAACCAGTGACGCACCTCTTGTTCCATTTAGAGTCACGCTTCCCAAATGACACTATTCAGCAACTATTTAAGCTATTTCAAGGTTATTGCTCAAGTGCATTATGAGAACACCATCATAGACAAGAGGGCCAGGCAGAAAAACAAGCTGGTGGAGCTGTGTTTTTTTTTTCTCCCTGTATGAAGGCGCTGTCTCTCTCTCTTTTGGGAAACGACGTAATCAAGGGTGGGAATGCAGTGAACACAACGTGCAGTGTGGCTTCAGAGTACAAGGCAGCGGCTCCCAACCCTGTCCCTGGAGATATACAGTCCTGTTGGTTTTCAATCCTAACTAATTTGGCACAGTTGAGTCAACTAATTAAGTCTCTAGCTGTTGAATGAGATGTGCTTTGCTAGGGCTGGAGGGAAAACCTGCAGGACATTACAGTAGATCTCCAGGAACAGTGTTGGGCAGCCCTGCTCTAGCTGTTGAATGAGGTGTGCTTTGTTAGGGTTGGAGTGAAAACCTGCAGGATGGTAGATCTCAAGCAACAGGGTTGGGCAGCCCTGCTCTAGCTGTTGAATGAGGTGTGCTTTGTTAGGGTTGGAGTGAAAACCTGCAGGATGGTAGATCTCAAGGAACAGGGTTGGGCAGCCCTGCTCTAGCTGTTGAATGAGGTGTGCTTTGTTAGGGTTGGAGGGAAAACCTGCAGGATGGTAGATCTCCAGGAACAGGATTGGGCAGCCCTGCTCTAGCTGTTGAATGAGGTGTGCTTTGTTAGGGTTGGAGTGAAAACCTGCAGGATGGGAGATCTCCAGGAACAGGGTTGGGCAGCCCTGCTCTAGCTGTTGAATGCAGTGTGCTTTGTTAGGATTGGAGGGAAAACCTACAGGATGGTAGATCTCCAGGAACAGGGTTGGGCAGCCCTGCTCTAGCTGTTGAATGAGGAGTGCTTTGTTAGGGTTGGAGTGAAAACCTGCAGGGTGGGAGATCTCCAGGAACAGGGTTGGGCAGCCGTGCTCTAGCTGTTGAATGAGGTGTGCTTTGTTCGGGTTGGAGTGAAAACCTGCAGGATGGTAGATCTCCAGGAACAGGATTGGGCAGCCGTGCTCTAGCTGTTGAATGAGGTTTGCTTTGTTAGGGTTGGAGTGAAAACCTGCAGGATGGTAGATCTCCAGGAACAGGGTTGGGCAGCCGTGCTCTAGCTGTTGAATGAGGTGAGCTTTGTTAGGGTTGGAGTGAAAACCTGCAGGATGGTAGATCTCCAGGAACAGGGTTGGGCAGCCCTGCTCTAGCTGTTGAATGAGGTGAGCTTTGTTAGGGTTGGAGTGAAAACCTGCAGGATGGTAGATCTCCAGGAACAGGGTTGGGTTAGCCTTGCCAAGCCAGAGGGACAGTGACAGCCGTGCTCTAGCTGTTGAATGAGGTGAGCTTTGTTAGGGTTGGAGTGAAAACCTGCAGGATGGTAGATCTCCAGGAACAGGATTGGGCAGCCCTGCTCTAGCTGTTGAATGAGGTGAGCTTTGTTAGGGTTGGAGTGAAAACCTGCAGGATGGTAGATCTCCAGGAACAGGGTTGGGCAGCCGTGCTCTAGCTGTTGAATGAGGTGAGCTCTGTTAGGGTTGGAGTGAAAACCTGCAGGATGGTAGATCTCCAGGAACAGGGTTGGGCAGCCCTGCTCTAGCTGTTGAATGAGGTGAGCTTTGTTAGGGTTGGAGTGAAAACCTGCAGGATGGTAGATCTCCAGGAACAGGGTTGGGTTAGCCTTGCCAAGCCAGAGGGACAGTGTGGAGCAGTAATGCAGGGTGGCCAAACCTCAACCCACATCCAAATACCCCCCCCCCCCCATGCAGCTGTGTTTTCTGCCCCGTGGGGCTCTTCCTGGGCTGTGGTCTCCCTCTCTGCTCTCCCCGTAAAATGAAAAATACTTACAGAGGACAAACTGTCCATTCACTTATTTCAGGATTGTTGGTGACTCTTTCAGTACAAATGCTTGTCGCTGTGGCAGTACCCTATAGGTGCATAACATTGTACCCCGTAGCCAGCAATATATAACTAATTTGTACTTTTTCTTTTTTGCTTGCAAAATGTACTCATCCGTACCCAAAGAGAACATTACACTCTGTACTTTCATGGTAGATTAGGGAAATTTGATCCTTGAAGAATAAAAATGATGTACCTCCACTGTCACATTATTTCTGAGAGTGAACCTGGGAATCAAACCTGCTTTCTATAGGAGCCTTGCTCCCTACCCATAATATCACACTGCTGCCCCTGACCTCGGACAGAGTGTACCTAACCACACACAGTTCATGGTGGCTAAAGCACTAAGATTCTGAGTTCAGTGAAACAAACAATTGTAACATGGTGACTCAACTTGGAATCGACCCACAAATGCATGGGTGGGCCATCCCTGGGTCTGGTGTGAACGCAAGAAGACAAAAATTCAGAACTTATGTCAAATTAATTTGGCACGTTGTTAGTCAAGTTCTGGCTTCCAAGTATTTGTGAATTATTTCAGTAGCTCTGAAACAATGTGCTAAGTCGCACTGTGAATGCTGTCGTCCGCACAGTTACTGGTAGAAATATTGGAAGTACTGGTGTCAGAAATACCCCCGGTGGAATGTCCAGGTACCAGCCTCAGATGGAATCTGGCTGGAACCCAGTTCCTGCCAGCTGGATACCATCAGGAATTCGGTGATGGTCTGTGGTTTGCACCAAGCAGTCTCACCAGCTAGACATGGTCTTGCGAACATGGTTGCTCTTCCAACAATCTTGTTGCCAGCTTGACCATCTCCAGACCAGCTTGAGATGCATGATATACATGCTGGCTGGAGCCATCACCTTTTCATCAGGGATGCGCTATTCAGATATACATCCAGGACTTACATGTTGGGCAGTACACCTCATGTGCCAGGTGAGAGGGTTAAAATGTGTGTATGTGCCTAACCTGGTGTAAAATCCAGCTATGAACAAGTTTGAAATCCCAGCTACGAGCTGTTTCAAAACATAGCTTGAGCCGGGCAAACCATATTGAGCCGTATTGGTTTTTTTCAGCAGGTTAGTGTGTGTGTGTGTGTGTGTGTGTGTGTGTCTGTCTGTCTTCCCCGCAAATAAAACTCCCCTTTGAGTCAGAGACCTTTCAGTATAATGGGAGCAAACGCGTCTCCTGAAGGAAGCGCGTGAACCAGACACCCGATGAATGAGTTTCAAATTCCAACTGCCGGCGTCGCCAGCTCGAGTGGACACTGACACCGCAGGAAAGTCAGGACGTATTTCAACTCCGAGAGATTTACTGTAGATCTTTTGTCTTGTGCTTCGGTAGTCTCCGTTTTTTTTTTCGTTCCAGAACAACAAACGTTTATCTGTTTTGCATAGACTAGAAAAAAAACGAACATAATTTTGGGGAATTTGGGAAATCCGTTACTTTCTACGATGAGGACAAGTCTTCAAGTGAGAAAACTTGCGCAACAACGGTGAGTGTTCGTTTTTGCTCTAAAATCGTTGCGGTCCAAGTAGAGGTTGCATGGGTATACTCACATTTACACATAAACAACACAGCGACCTGATTTGAATTGAACGACGTGCGTTTCTATAGCCGTCGTTGCTAACGTAAACATAGGACATATTTACACTTTCCTTCTAACATGTAACTTTCTTGGAAAGACAAATTTACCTTGCTCTGCAAATAATAGTTAAACATATTAATATGTTAAACTACAATTACTCGCTAACGTATAACTTTAGGAAAATAACTATTATTACGTACTATAAAGTAACTGTTATTCCACTCCCTTAAAAATGTATTATATAATTTGATTTGTATTTCGTCCTTCTCCTTTTGGGGAAAAAAAGCTAAACTACATTGTTGTTTTTTGAAGTGTGTTTTTAGTACATTTCAATGATCATTAATTAGCTTCTGAGGTGTATTCTGTGTTTATCGAAACATTCATATCCGAGATAATTAATATTTTTTTATAACCATAAAGTTCAGCTGTGCTTTCGCTTGGGGAGATAGTGTAATTGAAGCTTTGATCATCTGTATTCCAGAAGGTATCAATGATTTGGCTCCCAACATGGGCCCATTGTTTGAAATTGAAATTTCATCCCCACATACTGCCACCCAGAAGGCAGAAGTTATCTGATAATATTCTGGAAGCAACACTAAGGATACATAGCGTGTGTCCAATGCCAAAAAAACTAAGTATAAACACAGAGGGAAAG
The DNA here is from genome assembly GCF_963514075.1 of Conger conger. Classification (NCBI taxonomy): domain Eukaryota; kingdom Metazoa; phylum Chordata; class Actinopteri; order Anguilliformes; family Congridae; genus Conger; species Conger conger. Next base: position 4,780,628 of record NC_083775.1, on the reverse strand, counting down.
GCGGCCAAAACTATCTTCTACCGTACACCCCCCACCCCCCCCATCAATCATCCTCTCCTCATTGAACTTTATTGGCATGACTAAAAAAAAAACTTTGCCAATGCTGAAGCATAGGACATATTTAAAAAACATTAATTACAAAAACAATGAATAACCATCATGAATTATAAATGACAAGTTGATAGGCAAAAAAAAAAGAAAGAAAAATATTTAGTGCTGTCCATAACTATTTGGACAGCGACACATCCCCTGTTGCTTCCTCTCCGCACTCCAGCAAACAAACAGCTGAAACAGAACAATGACCGTGTGGAGCTCAGCTGCAGAACTTTAGCCCCAATTTGAGGGTTTCTACATTCATTTTGGGGCGAACAGTACAGGAACTACATCCATTGTTATACACAGTCTCTCATTCAGTCTCTTTCTCACACACATACTTAGTCTGTCTCTCTTCTCCGTCTCTCTCTCACACACACACACACACACACACACACACAGTCACTCTCCCTCTCTCTCTGCTCCCCTCTCTCTCATGAACATAGTGGACTGCCAATATGGAGTTCTGTGAAGGCCGATCAGTAATTGACGGACAAGCGTACAAGAGCATTCCTGCATCGCCCACCCTTTCCCTTTCATGAAACCATCTAATGGTTGCTTTGCCCCTTTTGTTGCAATCTAATATAGATGATTAAATACAGTCTGGAACAAGACTAAACCTTTCAGTGTGCGGTAGCAGTATTAAAAAAAAGGCCAACAGGATGCTAAAATACATAGCCAAGAGTATTGAGTATAAATCTAAGGAAGTTATACTCTCCTTATGCAATACTTTTGTCAGATCACACATAGAGTATTGTGTGCAGTTCTGGGGACCATACTACAAGAAAGATATAGAGGTGCTGGAAAAGGTTCAAAGAAGGGCAACCAGATTGATTCCATGTATAAAAGATAAAAGTTATGAGGAAATAATTTACATACTTGATCTCTTCAAGCTTAGTCAAAGGAGATTTATGGGTGATTTCAGTCGATACTATTTATCTTTTAGGCAAAGAAAGCAGTAGGCACACTGAATGGCCTGTTCGTCATTATGTTACATCATGTTCATGATATACGTTTTTTACCTTGTAATTTGGCGTCATATTTCAGCATTTAGCAGCCACTCTTATACGGGTCACATTTCTGCACACAGTCACAGCTGGACGTTGTACTGAGAGGTACAACTGAAGCACGCCAGCTGGGAGTTGAACCCACAACCCCCAAATCAAACCCACAAGCCTTCCAGACTCAGGACCCAAAACTATATTGCTACGTAGCTGCTAAACTGAAATGAGATAAAATGATGGTAATTCAGCAAATACAGGGATAGCGCTATTGATATTTTACATGTTGGGCCTAAGACTATGTTCGTTCTTTGAAGCATCGTTTTTATTCCTGTGCAATAAGTAAACAAACAAAATAGACAAACCGAAAAAAAAAAACCATTTTTATATTGTAGAAAACACCCTTGTGTCTTTCACCCTACAGATTCAGAGTCATGAGCCAGTCGGTCCAGCAGAGGGCGTAGCGACTCGCTCGTGACCCCACCGCGGCGTTACCGGCCATGACGGAGCAGCGCGAGGGCGACGACGTAAAAGCGCCCGGCGTGCCGCCCGCGGCGGCCCCGGACGAGGAGAAGACGCCGACGCGCGGCGGCGACGGCGGCGTCGCCGGGGGCGACGGGCGCGCGGTAACCATAGCGACCTCGCCGCTGGTGCGCGACGTGCAGCTGACGGCGGCGACGGGCGGGGCGGATCTCTCGTGCTACCGCTGCACGGTGCCGTTCGGCGTGGTGGTGCTGATCGCCGGCGTGGTGGTCACCGGCGTGGCCTACGCCTTCAACACGCACGGCTCCACCATCTCCGTGCTGGGCCTGGTGCTGCTGTCGGCCGGGCTGCTGCTGCTCGCCGCTAGCGTGGCCTGCTGGAAGCTCCGCCGAGAGAGGCAGAGGAGGGAGCGCCGCCGCGAGAGCCAGGCCGCCCTGGTGGCCACGAGAGGAACTGCGTTCGTGTGAGAGGGAGCCAGGCCGCTCTGGTGGCCACGAGAGGAACTGCGTCTGTGTGACAGGGAGCCAGGCTACCCTGGTGGCCACGAGAGGAACTGCGTCTGTGTGACAGAGAGCCAGGCTACCCTGGTGGCCACGAGAGGAACTGCGTCTGTGTCACAGAGAGCCAGGCTACCCTGGTGGCCACGAGAGCAACTGCGTTCATGTGACAGAGAACCAGGTCGCCCTGGTGGCCACGAGAGGAAGTGCATTCGTGTGACAGAGAGCCTGGCCAGACGTTTTTCAAGCCCATTTCATGACACATAATTTGGCTGATGCTTTTATCAAAAGCATACATAGAGTTTATTAGACTAAGCAGGAGCCAATCCCCCTCTAGGCCCGACAGCTGTGCGGATCTTATCGTGGATTGAACCATCAGTCTTGCGGGCCCCAGTCACGGACCTTAACCGCTACGCCACGGGCCGCCCCCGTTTCCTGGGCTGTTGCTGGGAGACGTTGCTGAGAGACGTTGCTGAGAGACGTTGCTCACTCGCCCCAGTGCGGTTGGCCCCCAGAGTCACTGTGTCAGTCACCCCTTTCAATGCAAGTCCACGGTATCAAATACGGTGAAAATACAAAGTCAATCATATTTTCCCACCTGAAAATGTACTCGCAATCAGTGTTTTTTCTACACATCTAATGTCTCACCATGTGCCAATTTTTTAAAGTTATTATTGCTATTAAGACAACACAGTAATGCTTTGTGAATCAGTTTGCGTCACTGCTGATTCACTCTCTCTCATTCATTCATTCTCTCTCTCTCTCTCTCTCTCTCTCTCTCTCTCTCACAAATATCTCTGGCTCTAGTCACAGTCTACAGTCCATCTATGGGGAGGGCCAGGCCACCCTAGTGATGACCGGGGAAAGAGCATTCATGAGAGAGAGGCCCCAGCCAGCGGGGGTGCATCTCAATACCCTGAAAAAATGCATCCTCCTTTCCTCCACTTGTCTCCTCCCCCCCCATACTTCCACAGAAGGAGACGAGTGGAGGAGACGAGGACACATTCTTTGAGTATTGGGATGCACCCCTGGCATCACAATGTACTGAAAGACTGGGGGGGGGGGGGGGGGGGGGGATGTGTGGACACTTCGGTGACTATTAATAATCCAATACATCTCAGTTGTTGCCGCTGCGTCTCCCTGGAGACGGGTAATGGCTTTGACCTCAAGCTCTCAGGCCACATCCGAACACCCTGGACTCCAGCCAGGCAGAAAGGACCGTAATTAAGAGGAATAGCCAGCAGGCTAACCGGCGCAAGGGAAATGGCTTATTAACGCTGTGTGAAGGGGGGAATAATTGAATTGGACGGCAGACCAATACAGACGGACCCCCGGAGGACCACGAGACGCACGCTGACGAGTCACGTTTCATTAGCACCACAGAAGAAGAGCTCTCTTACTGTACGTTCACAGACGCGCAGAGACCGCATTGCGTCGGAGTGACCCTGGGAGAGAAGAGCCTTGTTTTTACGATGTTCCCCGTGTAACCCTGTGTATCCTGTACGGACATTTGTTTTGAAACGGTATTTGATGATGATATCCAGTCGTAGATTAATCAAATGCAGTTGTAACATACATAATAAATGTATATCATGCGTCTCAAAGAAAGGGACACGTTAATGTGAATGAGGGAAGAACATTAAGCACTACCTGACTTTGCTATAATTATAGTGTATTAATTATAGTGTATATTTCATTCGGGTTTTATGTTTAGAGCTCTACGTTCTTTGCCCAGCAGGCATCTGTCGTCAGGGCAACCACCTTGGCATGTGAACCTGAAACCTGCTGTTGTCTGGACTACGAAGGATCGGTTGTGTAACGGCTGATGTTTTTCAATAAAAGTGTCTGCTTTGTATCGGCCGTGATGGGAAATCCCTCAGAAATCACTGGTGGTTACAGAGTCAATATATTTTGTGTATTTTAAGTATGGGCAGCATGTCTAACTCGTTGACTAAATCCAGCTACGTGTTCATTTTAAATGAATTGTGGAAAAACATGTAACAAACCTTTTCTGTGTCAGTTCCGTAATATATAGAATATTCTGTGTGCACCTCAGGACCCCCGTATGAATGTGTGTTATTGTGATACTGTACCATTCCCAGGGGCTGATCCGATCGAACCACAAAGTGGTTCCACGTGGACTCTCAAAAGCAAATTAAATACAGTGTTAATTTTCAATACAGTAATAACACTTAAACTGAAAAAAGGCTTAAACAGTGACAACATGTGGTGGTGCGGAATTAGGCGTGTCGTGGAAATGAAATTACACAACACGTCGTGCTCGATGTAAACCTAATGTGAAGTACAATAACGGCCGTGACCTGATTAATCATGATTCGTGATTCGTGATTAAATGACATACGGGGGCCAATAATATCAAAGATTACAGCCCTAGTGCCTACGATAACATCCACACAGCTGTTGGGCCCTTGAGCAGGGCCCTTAACCAGGGGATTGGCCCCTGCTTCGTCTAATCAACTGTAAGTCACTTCGGATAAAAGCGATGCCTATTTTCCGCGCACAGCGAGATGAATGTGGACTTGAAGACAGAGTGCACCGCACCTGCAGCAGGTGTCTGCGCGCTGGATTCCTGAGAGAGGCAGAAAGCCGGGCGCGTTTGAATATGGGCGGTTATAAATAGCGCGGGTCTGCGCCCCCGGCGGGGGTATTTATAGGCGGCGTCCGCGTCGGGTTGTGCGTCACGGCGACACCAGACACTGGCGGAGCCGCCTGCCTGCGTCACGCGGGGGACTCGAGGAGAACGGGGGGGGGTAACCTTATCTAAACGCGTCGCCGGGACGCGCCGTCTTCTCATTCCGACACCCGACCCCAAGGTCTGCCGCTGATCCCGAAAACGGGAACGCAGAGAGGGCTGCCCCGAAGCAGCCAACCCCCGCACGACACCCCCCTCCCCCCCTCCCCCCCCACCGCACGACACCTCCCTCCCCCCTCCCCCCCACCGCACGACACCACCCTCCCCCCTCCCCCCTCCTCCCCCACCGCATGACACCTCCCTCCCCCCTCCCCCCCACCGCACGACACCCCCCTCCCCCCTCCCCCCTCCCCCCACCGCACGACACCCCCTCCCCCCTCCCCCCTCCCCCCCACCGCACAACACCCCCCTCCCCCCTCCCCCCTCTGTCCCTGATTCTTCCGCAAAGTATTGCGATATTGTCCTAATATCACAACAACTTCAAGAAAAACGGCACAAGGGGAGGCTGAAGTGGAAGTCAGAGCAGCTATCGGCTGTTTCCTGAGCTGTTTTGTTTTCTTTTCAGCAGGGGTTAGCCGCAGTAATCGCATTCTGTCTGAGGTCTGGAGCAATGGCGCCGCTAAGCCCAGTGGGCCCAGCAGAACCGGGGTGAGCGGTCCCGGTCCAGCTGAGAGCGGCAGGACGCGGAGTCCAGTCCAGCTGGGCTCGGTTCTGTGAGCGCGTCTGAAAAGGTCACCGTGACACAGCGGGGCCGTTACCACGGCCGTCCGGACGGACGGTGTTCCAGAGCGCGCTCTTAACCAGGAACGACCGGAATAAGGGTCTTTTAAGATGAAATGATCAGGCCGAAAGGTCAAAGGGCAGGAGGAAGTCACTTTCAGTTTCCAGCTGCCTCTTAAAGACCGGCTTCTGAGTTCTTCCTGTATATCTTTCCTAAGAGGAATTCTCTTAATATCTATTGACTCGGTTGTCTACTTATCCTATCTGTTTTGGCCACCTCTTCAACTGACAGAATTCAAGAAGGGGTTGCTTTGCGTTGACAGGAAGCCTGTCACAGTAAGTGGAGGCTACTTTTAACCCGTATCAGTGTACAAGAAAAAATGATCATGAATTTAAAAAACACAAATTTAATTTAATTCAGCAATATGAAATATACTCGTGCTGTAAAGATGGGAAAGAAAAATGATCTTTATACTGGTGACATCACATCACATCACAGAAAAGTCTGTACAATCAAGCTATGCCAACTAGACCAGCTTGAAAGTTGAGCTGGTCAAGCTGGTCATAAGGTGGTGTAGTTGGGTATGAGCTGGTCACCCAGCATGGCCAAGCTGGTCACGAAGCTGGTCTGACATGAAGCTAGTTCTGGCAGCTTGTCTGAGCTGGCTGGTCAACCTGCTACCAGCTGTTTCAAAACAGAGCTTGAGAGCTGGGAGCTGGTCTGAACTGGTCAACCAGCTGAACCACGTCAAGCTGGTCTGAACTGGCTAAACCATGTCGAGCTGGTCTGAACTGGTCAACCAGCTAAACCATGTCGAGCTGGTCTGAACTGGTCAACCAGCTAAACCATGTCGAGCTGGTCTGAACTGGTCAACCAGCTAAACCATGTCAAGCACGCAGCTGGTCTGAACTTTTTCAGCTGGGTAGTGTTCTGCAGTCTGCACAGAATCTACCCCATGTAATGACAGTCCCACTGTTTTACAAACAAATAGGGAAAAAGCACAAATAAGAAAACTAATAAAGTGAAAACTTAAGGCATAAAGCAATTGTGTGGCCTTCTGTGGTAAAATATTTTTTGTTTTGTGGAGCAGCATGTTGAGATGGTAAACCTCTCACCGTCTCCTGCCGGAGTTCAACAGGAAGCACTAAAAGCTTACAGAAAACATCTGTTTATTGTTGCCGCTTATTTTTTGTATTGGCTGTTGGCAGCCACATGCTTGCTTACGTAATATAGCAAGTCAGGCACTGGCAAACAAAAGCAAAAAGCGAATAAATTGCTTCAAGTCTTCTTGTAGCTTGTGAGGCATTTCCAGAGCAATTATAATTGCAACAGGACCGGACACAACTTAATGTGTGTGTACTCAACCTTATGCTGAGGTTCCAGCCACTGAGATTTGCGTGTTCTTTGTTGTTTTCACCAAATATTTATGAAGATGCAAATAAATGAAAAAAGCGTTTGAAGAGGACTGCATCAGATAGGGATATTTTAACTACTATGAATAAATAATAAACTTAAATTAAATTAAATTAAATTAAATAATAAAAAAATGGAATAAAACATGAAAAAAAAAAATTTCAGTTGATTATTTTATTTGTTCATTTCTTAATAATAATAAAACATTTTGACTAGAAAAAACCCAAAAACAAATATTAAAATATTAAAAGAAGCATTCTATTGTATTCAATCAAAGAAAAAGCAAATGGAAACTCTCCAGCACCCACACAGGAGCCCTTTGCTTAGTTTCCTTAGCTTTACATTCTCAGCTGAACCTTCACTCAAGGGTCTGTAAAATGGATCTTTCTTTGACTGGTACTGTTCTCTAAACAACTTAAAAGCGAATTTGCTGAGTTTAAAGGCACAATAGGTAATCTTGGACTTCACAATAATTAATGGTCAAGGGTCAATGGTCAACAAACACCTTCAAACCCCAACACTCCGCCTTCTCTGCGAACACGCTGACGATTGAAACGCCATTGGCTGTGGCAGTTAGAACCAATTTTCAACCAATGAGCTTTAATTATTGTGAGTGAGTGTGAGTGCTGATGCGTCAACTGAATATTTTGAAACCCGAATTTAAGGACTATGAACACAGGCAGAGGGTGAGTCAGCATGTCAGCGAGCCTTTTCCAATGATAGGAAGGGATTCACAATGGTCGTGTAACAATGCTTTAATACAACAATCTTACATGTTGTACCTTTAAGTCCTTTATGGGGAAAAACTGAACATGTGCGCCCATGTTTCACAGTGGCAGCACACGAGGGAGTGATCACATGGGCCCACGGTCAGAAGTGAACCTCCCCCCCGCCACTCGTGAGCTTTCCGCTGATCGACGCTCCGTGAAATACTCTGCCAGGATTAACGCGGGATCCTGCCAGATTAGAGCCAGGATAATCCTTCAAAGAATACCTTTGAGTTCTGCTGAACAGACCTGGTTTGGGCAACACAATCCGGTTCAGGAGAATTGTTTTAAGCAGGTCTTACATCACGGCTTAAGAATGACTTTCATTCGCTCTGGGGTATGAATAATTTCATTACAGGGAAGAAAACAATATTCTTAACTGAGATCACTGGATGTAATTTGTATATATCTAAGCCATTTATATTTGGCATCAATTTTATTTTACCTTTATTTTCCCAGTTATGGCTCTTAACATCAAGCATCTCTATCAAGCATACAAGTAAACAATGGACTTTCTTCAGATCAGCAGATTAGATTATATGTACATAATTTAATGTACGTATAAATCAAACAACTTGAAACATATTCAGTCTTTGCCTAAACTTTAACAGGCATCTCAGAATTAGCCCCTGGGAAAGTACACAAAACCCAAATGAAATCTTACAAGGATACTTCATAAACACATGGCTTGTCCAACCACAACGCTTTCCTTCAGTGGTATAACATTCAAAACAGTTACCACTTTGTAATCAGTAGAATCATAGCATTGTAACTCATTCAGCATTGTTTTTGCGAAAAGCACACGATATTGCACATACGGTTGTCCTGAAACAAGGATGTTTGTGAGTTGTTCTGGTTAAGACCTTGCTCGACTGGAGCAGGTCCAGATTAAACAACATCGTGGAGTGATGATGTTGCACAACTCAAGGTTTACTGCTTAGAAACAGGCGGAAAAAAAAGGGTGATTCTGTGAAAAGCTCCATGACACATCCCACATCTGTTCTTTCCATTACAATGTGCTGATGGGCGACATCTGCTTTCAGACTGCGGGAAAAAAGGGGTCCGAGATTTTGGGGAAGGGATCCGCGGGGTGGCCTGCAGCCTCTGACGACAATCGCACGCGTGTCCCACACCCGGCCAGGACGCTGCGGTGAGGTCACCGCTCTCCTGCCGCAGAGATCTGGAGCAGATGAGCCTCTCAGGGCCGGACGGAGACAGAGAGGGGCCCAAGCCATGGGTCATCAGAATCACTCACTCTCCTCGACATGGACCATCAGAATTACATTATTGGTATTTGGCAGACGCTCTTATCCAGAGCGACGTACAGTTGATTAGACTAAGCAGGAGACAATCCTCCCCTGGAGCAATGCTGGGTTAAGGGCCTTGCTCAAGGGCCCAATGGCTGTGCAGATCTTATTGTGGCTACACCGGGATTAGAACCACCGACCTTGTGTGTCCCAGTCATTTTACCTTAACCACTACGCTACAGGCCGCCCTAGGGTCATCAGAATCACTAACTCCCCCTCGACATGGGTCATCAGAATTGCATCATTTACAGAATCACTCCCCCCCCGCCACCCTGTGACACAAAACAACAATGACACGAGCAAAACAACACCACCATCAACAACAACAACAACAGCACACATTAATCAGCATTATGAGATTACCAGGCATCAGTATGTGGGCCTAAACTCCACCTACAATCAGCAGCAATATCAGCCCTTTCTGACCCAGGTATCAGCGAAGCACAGGCATCAGTGTAGATGACCTCGTTCAGAGCTTAGCTGAAGGACCTCAGTAAGGCCGCCTGCCTTGGACTGTTTAAAAGTGATAGAAATATTGCAATTAAACATCTGTGCTAAATCCAGTGAACATGGGTGGAAAATTCAAGTTCAGACAATAAGAATAAATAAATCCTCCCCAGTACCCTTTATTCCAACCACCTGGATTTGCTCATTAGCACAATTCTCCGGTCAGGAGGTGGAACTAATGAGTGAAATCGGGGGAGCTCGTCGGTGAAAGACGCGGTGAGACCTTCTCACCGCAGGACGTCATTCCAGATGCCGCACATTCTCATAAGCATTAAGAAAAAATAACTGACATTTCAGAGTAACAAAAGTCTTCTGTTAACTGACTGCAGCCATGCAGGTGCCGCTGTTTGGCCTGTTCTGCGATGTGGATTCATGAAAACTTTGCTGCTGACGACTGCCCTCTACTGGTACATTTTCATATTTTATATTTTTATAATTCTTCATATATCATATTACGGTTTCTCTTTCCTACCCTCTCCACACACGATCTATACATCTCTATCGCCACAGGAAAAACGTAGGTATTTAAAACGTCATCTTTCAGAATGTTTTCGTATACATTTCACGCAAAAAAGAAATGTACGTCACTGTGGGGCGACATGGCTCAGGCAGTAAGAGCAGCTGTCTGGCAGTTGGAGGGTTGCTGGTTCGAACCCCCGCCTGGGCTGTGTCGAAGTGTCCCTGAGCAAGACACCTAACCCCCAAATGCTCCCGATGAGCTGGTTGGTGCCTTGCATGGCAGCCAATCACTGTTGGTGTGTGTGTGTGTGTGTGTGTGTGTGTAGCATCAATTGTACAGCGCTTTGGATAAAGGCGCGATATAAATGGCAACCATTTACTGTCTTACAGGACATATAGTGTGCATATCAAGTACATGCTTTTACTGAGTGCTAAATTAAATACTGGAAGTCATTGTATCAGAACTCCCAAATCAAATTAAAGCTTTAGTACTGAGACCAGAATTCAGTCCTCTTGTGAGGGACATAGAGACCTTCTATGATTCTAACTGCCATTTTTGACTCAAAAGAATTTGTGTCATAGATATGTTGTTTATAGGGCACATTTGATATTGCACATTCACAGAGTACTTTTAAGGTGTCTGTCATTTTGATCAACTACCCTGCATTTTGCTGTGTCATGATGTGAAAGCTTTGAAGCTCAATATCTCAAACCTACTCAGAACCCAGATAGAACTACTCAGAACCCAGATAGAACCATATAATACCAAGGTCAGGGATTTTCCTGGTGCCCAGGTGTGTGTCTCAGGTAAAAAAAATAAACAGAGAATCGAACTGCAAACAGCTCTTCTGTCTCTGGTCCCCAGCCCCGCTCTCCTGTACAGATGATCTCCTAATCTCCCTCGAGCCAGATGGCTCCCTCAATCTTTCAATCTTGGCTCACAGTCAAGATTAGCATTACATCACACACACACACACACACACAGATAAGTATGCACAAGAGTACATACAAAGAAGATTGCACACACAAACCACGTGCACACACACACACACAAGATAAGCATGCACTCTCTCACAAATACACACACACACTTAAGTATGTGCAAGCACACACACACACACAGAAGATTGCACACACACACAGATAAGCTTGTGCAAGCACACACACACACACATACATACACAAAACAGGGTCATATTCCACAGACTAGCCTAATCAATGCTGCTCCCTGTACTCTCCCTCATATCAGGGCCATGTTCAGTTTATTCATAATAAAACGCAGGTCATAAATGTTCAATGTGTCCAAACAAACATAACCTTTGGCTTTATTTATGTTTTATCACAGTGCACCTCCTGGTTGTCCTTAAAGTCCGTCCCACAGAGGTTACACAGAGACACCGTGGCCACCTCCCGGCAAGGGGCACATCTGATTGGCTGTCTGCACTATATCCAACAACAGGAGCCGACCTAATTGGCTGCGTGCGCCAAGCCCGAGGACAGAAGCAGAGCTGATTGGTCGTCTGAATTAGATTCAGGATCAGGGGCAGCTCAAGATTTGCTGGGAGTAGATTGGATGGGGTCCACAGTAAATATGATCCCAAATTTCAACAGCTTGGCCAGGTCACCCCCTCACCACTTTCTGATCATCGGTGCAAACGTCAAAATTCAAAATGGCTGCCTAAGCGATTTAAGCGAGCGCCGTCACTCGCCGTCTGGAGGAGTGGCAGCGAGGGATTAAAGTATATTTACCACAGAGCCCCCCCCCCCCCCCCCCCCAGGGTTCAGAGAGCCCTGCTGTTACTGAAGGGCTCAGAGCATCCCTGTTCAGAGCTGGTGACGGACGTTCCCGTTCTCACAACCCCCAAACCCCCCCGCCGACACGCTCGCGATCGAGCGGAACGCCACCGTCGCCATGGGTTTCATGGAATCCTACCTGGAGATCGACCCCGTGACGCTGAACCTCATCATCCTGGTGGCGAGCTACGTCATCCTGCTCCTGGTCTTCCTGGTGTCCTGCATCCTGTACGACTGCCGGGGGAAGGACCCCAGCAAGGAGTACGCCCCGGACCCGTCCCCGCCGCTCCAGCAGTCCCCCATCCGCCTGGTGGTGATGCAGAGCTCGCCCGCCCCGCCCCGCTGGGAGCAGGCCAAAATGGTGGCCACCTACGAGCCGCCGGCCGGGGACCTTCAGGAGAAGAGGAGCACTCTGGTCTGAGGAGCGGGTGTCGGCTTACGCTCCCGTCAGCCTCGTCCGCCGCGGTTTTTACGTTTCTTCCTCTTTACTCCCTTTATCTATTTTGTTTATTTATTCTTTTTTTTTTTTTTTACGATCGACTGACTCTTGAGTCGGAGTGTGCGTTTGGACAATGTTGACCTTCGACCTGCGGAAGACCAGGCTGAAGAGGTGAGTGGCGGGCGGACAGGTGGGCGAGCGAGCGGTCGGTCGGTCGGCGTGTGAAGAGAGTTTCACAGGTGCGGAGGGTGTCTCTATCGGAGCTCCTCTCTCTGTTCACCTGTGCGCTCAGGCGGCGTTAAACGGCCACGACAGGAGCGTCTTCTGCTCAGGGGCCGGGGGTTTCTGGCCCGGGACCCTGCTGAGAAAGGGTGAGGAGCAATTCACCCAAAATAAGATTGATTTATTGAGCCGTTTCTCACCTGTATAGGTACCTCTCCCTTTCCCTCTCGTTGCAAAACAGTTCCTCCAAATGGAATATGTGAGTGACTACACTTTGTATTTCTCCATTTTAGTTTTACCTTCGGCTTATCATTGGGATTATTTAAAAGATAAGCCAACCAAAATATTTGTTGATATTTTGCAATGCAAAAAAATGCGGTTACAGCCTGTGATATGCAGTTCATTCAAAGGGCAGTAAAGCACACAATGCTTGTGTGTTCGCTTTCGAGGGAAGAGACAATTCCTTGCATTACTCCCTGGACAGTGAGTTTATACACAAATGTTTAAGGAAGCTGGCGTTGAGCTATATATTTGCTTTATTTAACTCCATTGAGTCGAAGGAGAGACAGGGTAGAGTCGCGGTAGCCTCCGGCTGAGCTGAGGAACACAGCTGGCTCAAAGCCAGCGCGGTTTGTTGTTGTTTGCGAAACCTGTCGTAGATCACCTTTCGCTCCCTTTGACGTGGCGGAGCCGAGTGAACTTCGCACCGCGGCTGAAAGGCTCGCCGAACAGCGCGAGAAAACGAGAAACGAAGCCCCGCGGCACGGTTCCGCGAGACTGCACGCACCTGCGATACCGCGCGAACGTTTCAACAATGCGGCGTCTAACAGTTGCAGGCGCGAACGCGGATTTGAGATGTCGGGATTCTTGGTGACAGTTCAAGACGAAACTATTCGTGACATGCACACACTCCGCATAGTGCCTGAAACACCGTCATACCTTAGATATTTTGTATTATGTCACAAAGGTTAGCTCCTGTTTGACTTTTCCGCCAACTCGTATGTTAGAAGCCATTCGTATTTTTATGTGACAATGGATTGTCATAGACAAAAGGCCATGGCTTCGGATTGTTGTAAAGTTAATCGCTGAGCACATTTGTGAATGGTGATTGGCCACCAATTTATTATTCTCATCACTTCAATGACACTGGAAGTCATGAATTGATTCTGTTACATCGATGGACTGTGACCAAGATTCAGGTGTGTGGTCTTCTCTGCTGATAAAGATGGTGTTTCAAAACTGTTTGACTCATGTTAGTTGGGAAAGTGTTTTTTTTGTCATACCACAAATACATGTGACGTTTTCACATTCCTCTTTAAATTCAGAACGTGAAACTGGCTGTTCTGACATTTTGGCAGTTAGGGATGTGATTGCATGGCCTGTGCAAGCAGTTTAAATCATCAACAGGGGTCAGAGTTCAGAGTTCAGATTGTGTTGGAAATTTTGTATGAAACGTGCGCTATGGAGAATCTCCATTCCAAATTGAATTTAGTGTAGGACCAGGCCTATTCTGTGTCTGTGGCCCACGGAGTATTCTTTTTACAGAATTAAATGACACCTGCTTGCCTTATGCTTATAAAAGCTACACAGAGCACAGTGCTAAAGTGGCGTCCAGAATAACCCACTGCCGGCTGACTGAAGCGCAGACGCTAATGCTAATTTGCCGTCTTTGGTGGGCGGGAACAACGACGGCGTATATCTAAGCCGTGAGCCCGGGCAGGCGTTACCGCGGGAGGAGAGGCTTACCGCTAACGGGCCTGAGAGCCACTGCACCCAGGACCCAGGAAGATCCCGCCCACGCACAGTTAGGGTTAGAGTCAGAGTCTGGATGAGTCATCTGCACTGTGCGGGGACCGCTGATTGTTTGTGGCTCCACACAGACTTTCATGTCTGCTGGAAATGCATCGTTTGCTGGGGTCACAGGGCACAGGTAAAACATCAGGGTTTGGGAAATGGACTGCATTTATATATTGCTTATTCGCACTCACTCACTCTCTTACTCTCACTCACTCACTCACTCACTCACTCACTCACTCACTCACTCACTCACTCACTCACTCACTCACTCACTCACTCACTCACTCACTCACTCACTCACTCACTCACTCACTCACTCACTCACTCACTCACTCACTCACTCTCAAACACACACATACACCAACAGCAAAAGGCTGCCATGCAAGGCAGCAGCCAGCTCTTTGAGAGCAGTTTGGGGTTAGGTGTCTTGACATTTCGACACCCAGGGCGGGATTGAACCAGCAACCCTGCCATCATATCGCAGAAGCTAGTGCTGCTAGGGGTCCAGGTTTAGGTGGACTGATGCCAATATTCTGAGACCAATCCTGAATTGCGTCAGTAAAATTGCAGCTCCGTGAACCATTCAGTCAAGTGTCAGCTAAGCAAGTCATTCCAGATACAGGCTCGTCTTGATAAAATAAGCATAATATATATTAATATATATAATAATAATAATAATAATAATAATAATAATAATAATCACAAGGTTAATGACATCTGTCAGGTTTCTATCTACAAAAAACAATCACTAACCGCCTGTGTGTGTGCTACCTTCAGCATTTAAGGTCAGTGAACTTAACCCTGAAAGTATTGAGCAAGAACGGGGAAAAAAAGGAGTGTTTGCTAAAATTTATTACGCAGGCAACAGTGAAAGTCGGTTCCCGTCCTGCACCTGCTTGACTAGATTTGGGAAGACGGGTCTGTTGACAGCTTTCCTTGTGGCTATAACACTAGCACACTCCCACACCGGGGAGCGGGAGAAGAACTGGTTTTGGAGCGCAGAGCAGAGAGGTGACAGCAACAGAAACACGACAGGCTCAGGTCAAGGTCAGGGATCCGATTGGACTGGCTGTCGGGAAGTCTCTCGCAGTTCAACCAATCACAGAATACCTGACCGATGATGCTTTCCCTTAAATGCTCACGTTCCCAGCAGGACACAGGAAACAGCACAGTGCTGTGTGTGTGTGCAAAACTCAATCTCCCAGCATGTCTTGCACCGTGTACAACTGCACTCACAAGTATCAAGTGTCATAGCCCGTTCATCCACAATTATCCACAATCAACATTACTGGTAAATTAACAATACATTTCACGTATGAACCACATTATTTTGATATTTCTGCACTGGAACTTTGATTTGAACTCGCACACCAGTTGCAGATTTTGCAACAGAAGAAGCACCACAAAATGACTGTTTTGCAATGGTCATCTCAATCGCCAGACCTGATCGAAAATTTGTGGTTTGACTTGATAAGAGCAGTCCACAAGCATATAGTGAACAATCTTAAGTACCCTGAAAGATTCTTTAGGAATGGCTCCATCTTTTTGAAGGGAGCAACATCCATTTTGTGGCCCATATAACCTCCCCAGAACCATACAATGGGTTTTAACACAGAGGAATAAGAGATGTAGAACAATCAGAATGATGCCAGAAGGCTCATGTTTGAACTTGCTCCAATAACATTAGTGGAATTGCATCAGCTAACATCTACCTTTTAAAAATGGAGGCTAAGGATAATGATGAACTATGAATAATTATGAAATCAGTACAACTTCTATTCAAATTCAAAGGTACAGAGCAGAATCACTCAGTGATGCAAAATCAAGCAGGTTACACTGCATGTAATGTCAGATATCGTATAATAGGAATACTACAAGTTAAAAACACCAGTTAGGACACTAGTGACAACTTGCTTTTTTGCAAAAGCCTGCCTCGAACTTTAGACTCGGCAGAGGTAGAAGGCCTGGAGCAGGGATCATCATCTCTGGTCCTCAAATCCAAATGCAGCCTTGTGTGTTTTCTCCTGGGTAATTAATTAGTGCTCCTGAAGGCTCACAGGCAGTCTTCACACCTGAGTCTCAGGTAACGGCAGGGTGGAAAACCAGCAGGTCTCGGCCCTCGAGGACGTCGAGTTGCTGAACCCTCGGGCCTATTAGCAGCCAGGGGGGCCCATGTTATTTCCCTTCTTCTCTCTCTCTCTCTCTCTCTCTCTCTCTATCTCTCTCCGTCTCTCTCTCTCCCTCTATCTCTCTCTCTCCCTCTCTCGCACTTCTTATTGCATCCCTCCCTCTATCCACTATCTCTTTCTCTCCGTTCCGGTGTCCCTAATTCACCTCACCGCCCGCCCGCCCGCCCCCCCCCCCGTCTCTCTGGTGGCTCTTGTTCCGGAAGGTTCCGTCCCCGTGGAGGGAGCAGGCAGCACACAGCCGCCGCCCGCGCCCCCGAGAATAGCCCGCGGCGGCTGTTATTGTTTTCTCACCGCGGCGTTCCCAGAGCGTTCCCGGAGCGTTCCCAGAGCGTTCCCACACTGTTCCCACGGCGCTCCGAAAGCCTCCTGCTTCCCCAACTAATGCCGGCGCGTACAGTCACCCCAGACTGCGCTGCAACGCTGCTTTTTCCACAGCCACTGCGACTGACTACTGCGTCAAAAAGAACCGGACACATAAATACAGGCATTCATTTTGAACCTAGAGAGAGCCCTGGTGTGAAATCCAGCTATGATCAGCTTGAGATACCAGCTACCAGCTGTTTAAAGGCATAGCTTGAGCTAATCAAACCATAGGGAGCTGGTCTAACTGGTCAACCAGCGACTAGTTATTTCAAAATCTAGCTTGAGCTGGTCAAACCATGTTGAGTATAGAGCTGGTCTATCTGGTCAACCAGCGACTAGTTGTCTCAAAACGTGAGCCGTTTGTTTCAGCAGGGAGCTGTTCACTGGGCATGCATTGTGTATATAGATAATCACACACTCAACCTAAGGTAAAGTGCTGGCCTGAGACACAAACGAAAAAGAAAACCCGCACACTTTACAACTTCAAACACACCTTTAATTTGTGACACACACTACACTTCCATCCTGTCTGGATTTTTTTATATTAAAAAAAAAAGCGTCTTGGATGACAAAAACATGTTGCAGTCCAACTATTTTCAAATATATATTTTATTTCATTTTAATTGAATGTCCCTTCTTTTAAAAGAAATACTGTATAGAGCTCACAAAAAGCCAAAATGTAATGTCTTCGATTGAGGACGCAGGGTCTCTGGAGTAAAAAAGTTTTATTAATAAATTATTTAAAAATATGCTAAAGAATGCATATACTATTAAGTTTTTTTTTTTTTCTTCATGTGTCCCTTTTAAGTGTCAACAAAGGCGCAACACGTGACACAAAACAAAGCACTAAGAACAGGTGCTCTGATTCACCTCTGTTCACCTTACGTGCCGATTAAACAAATACCCTCATCGCCAACACTGGCAGGGCACAGGTTATGTAAACAGGCATGCAAAACAGCGGGTGAAAGCAAGCGTCACGTTATAAACGCCCTGAACACACGGGGAGGGCTCCGGGGTAGTGTGAGCAGCCGGGTCGCTCCGCTATGAGGGGAGCACACGAAGGCAGCCCGGTCAGCAGATGCGCTCTGAAATGATTTCGCCAGTTTAGCACACGTCGATTTAGCGCACATCAGTTTTTCGGGAGCAAATACTCCTAAAATGGCAGTACCTGTGGAGCCCTGACAGGTTCTGAGTCTATCACGCAGCTTGTATAAAAACGCGGCGGAACACGTGTAAACACTGTCCTGGAAAAAGAGCTACACGTGTGTGGGCAACGGCCTCCAGGCCCAAGCCAGCTGGCACACAGTGCGGCAACGTTACCGGAACGCTCTGCGTTACACAATGTCGTACGTGGGTTTGAAGTTAAAATGAATTCCCTCTTTCCCCCAGCTGAAGTGTCTCTGCATCGTACACCCTCAGCAATACTCAGCTGTTCAATGACAGCGGTGTCTCTTCCTCATTTCAGGTTTTCTAATCCCAGTAAATGGTACGGCACAGTTTTTTTAAAAATATATAATTAAAATGTCCATGTTCATGAGAAAAGACAGGGACTTGAACAATAATCCCCTTTCCCCTCCCCGATCCCTTCAGCCAATGCCGGTCAGGATAGAACAGCACGAACCTAAAGAGTATTACAGGGGATGTGCTCACCAGCACTGTCGACATCAGGCACTTTCAGCCTCTGTTTCTTACGCTATTTATTTAGAAGAAGACGAAGGCCTACTTTACTGAACCCTGTAGGGTAATGTGTTTTCTGTCACTCAGGAGCAGTGGGCAGCCACAGTGCAGCACCTGGAGAGCAGGGGGGTTCAGGGCCCAAGGGCCTGTGCTACTCTGGGGCTTGAACCACCGACTTTTCCTGGTACCAGTCATGTACCTTAGCTACTAGGCTATAGGCCGAACCTACATTTCAATCCCTGCCACGGACCGTTTTCCAAAAAAACTGCCATGAGGAGCATCGTCTCTTCCCAGAACACCTCAGCCGTGAACACCCGTCCTTCCGAAAAAGCACACCTTCAGCTCTCAAGGGAACGCACGCGGGCTAAAAATGTCTCCATTGAACTCAGTGAGCGAAAAACGGAATCAAGACCGAGCTAGACGTCTGGAAATGTGGGACTGAGAGACATAAATTTTGACATAAATGGGAGAAGTGGGAAAAAGTTCTAAAGGGGCACCAGCAACACGGATTCGCGTTAAAGCACAATAGGACGTGAGGCGATAATCTGAAAGCTGTTTGTATATACGAAAGCTCGTGTTCTGAAAATAATAGAACGCAAAGCCAACATCTCCGTGCTAAACAGAGTACTTTGCGGGTGAGGCTGATTAAAGTTGTATGTGCGTTGTAACAGCGGTGCTGATGGGATTAAAATGATGGCACGTTTTCTTTTGTCCCAGAATGCTTAGGGGCTATACAGCAGTGTTTGTGGGGAGTCAGGGCAGGGGCATCGCGGCTGGCGGCAGAACCTCTCGACCAACTGACACGCATCCGGTCAAAGCCTTCCTCATCCTGCAGTCCCTCAACAGTCAGGGTCAACACCCTATGACATCGCTTGCACTTACACCAGGTCAAACTGCACACAGGCGAATTAGATAGATAGATAGATAGATAGATAGATAGATAGATAGATAGATAGATAGATAGATAGATAGATCATTACGTTTATATAGCGCTTTCCTAGACACTCAAAGCGCTTACAGTGATGAGGGGAAAACTCACCTCAACCACCACTAATGTGTAGCACCCACCAAAGACACCTGTACCAAAAACATCAGGAAGGTCAAAAGCAGTGGTACTTTTCAGCAGAAGCAGGAGCTTGGGGAAGGTGTTAACGGGGATTCTAGAACTCGCAGAGAGAAAGTAGGTCAGCTATCACTCAAGGAGGCCGTTCGTTACCGTAGCGACGCTTCCAACTGAATCTTGTCTTAGCGACTGCTTAGCATAATACCTTAGTAACCTTTAAACCCTGTATTTTTGACGACAGCAACCAGGACAGGAGCTGGAAGCCTCGACTGTACAAGCCGTCCAGGAAGCCATTTTATTCTCTAGTTTTAATCAACAATCAACTTTATTAGCAAGAGCTGTCGATTCATGCAAACAACTGGTATCTGAAGTTTAATTTGCACAATGCGCTGTTCCATAACACGATATGATACACAGATATCAGTGAAAATTATCACCTGACACAATGCAGTTTGTTTTCACAAGGACAAGCAAACAAAGAAGATAAAAGTACATTTCTAATTGTTTGAACAGTTATCAGTTATCCATTTGGACATTCAGCTAACATAAACAACTTTTTTTTTTTTAAATCAACTTCGCTCGTTTTTATTTATTTGTATTTTATAGTGATAGTATCGTATCATAGCAGGGTAATTCTGCAACGCCAAACACGTAAACTAAAGCGAGTGTAATAAGCCGTTGTTTCCTGTAGCTCATGATCACGGAGATCTACGGCCTGCTGTAATACCCGGCTTGCTCTGTTTGTTAGTTTGTCTGTGTGGAAGGCCTTTTGGTTTTTCCCAACGGTCCCTCCCCGGCGCACCGCGGGTTCTTATCGCGGCGCTAGCAACGCCACAGGATCACGGGACAATAAATCTTAGCATACGACACCCGCCACATTCCTGTGGGGCCTGCTAATGTAATCCTTAAAATACCCATCACCGGATCGCACCTCCGCTGTGCCGCTACCGGCCACCTGCGGCCGGCCTCGTGCAACAACACAGCCAATCAAATTCTGCTTCGCTTCAGGCATCGGGGATAACAGTATCGGATGTACTAACGTTACTATGAGTATGAGTGGCCTTGCCTTTTAAAAACAACACATTGATCTATAATATTTTAACTTTGTGATCATTAAAAAAAATAAAACCACAAAACAACTTGCAACATTTTTCAAAATTTGCAGGACTAGATTTTTTTTTTTTAAAGAGAGAAAAATTAACTCTGAAACATCTAAATTTGGCATCATCAAGGAACAAGCCACTAAAGCAAATAACAGCACAGTGAGAAACCTTATCCCACAGACTTTTATTTTCAGTTCCAAAATAAGACCTCAAAGTATTTGTCAAGTCCATGTTTTCAACAGTGAAGATTACGAAAAATGTTGCTTAAATAATTTTGTCATACGATTCAAAGAAAAGTCTCGGCTTCCATCTCCGCCGACTTGAAAAATTCCACCTTTTGTGGCGTAAGTGGACAAATGGATAAGCTATATTATATGCCTGACTAATGATCATGAAAGTTGATCTTTAATCCTGTACAGTTTAAGATGATTACTCTTCTCGAAAAGAAAGTAAAAAGACTAACTATCCCAGTAAATACTCTCATTGGAGGGCCACTGGCATAATAAAAAGCTGCTGTAACCAGATGCTGGTTCCCAGTTCATTGCACGCATGCCTAAGCAGATCGTGTTTCTAAATTCTTGGCGTTTCATGTGAGCAAAGAAAGCTAGTAACTAGTCTGGTACCGCTAAACATGTAAACTAAGGCCTTGATTGAATTTAATTTTAGCATATTTTTGTTAAATTTCCGAACTTTATAAGAGGAAATTAATGAATAGATAATTTTATATCAAAGGCATAGGTTTGGTTTGAAAGGTGGTCCATACAGTATGTCACTGCAAGGGTGAGGACAGAGAGATGCAATTTTATTTTTATTTATTATTATCTTTTTTGTACACAAGCACAGACTAAGCATCAACACTGAGACTAGTGGAACTGTCCAACCATCTAGATGCCTTTACTTCACAACTTATCAGTGTGACAAAAAAAAAACTGGTTGAAAAACAGACCCTTCTTTGTAAATATTCTAGTGCATCAAATACATATGTTCTCCCACTGAAACTGCAAAACGGTAAATATTATATTCTTGTCATAATGGATGTACCAAGGAACACAAGTTTTTGGTAGCCTGGAAAGGTTTTGTTAAGCCAGTGATCCCTACACTGTTTGGCGTCTCATTATAGAGGAGTCGTTTCAGTTTGCCTGCAAGTTGTATAGCCTGATGTCATTATATTACATTATATCCAGAACTGAGCTGTCTGTACTAATAGTTGTTCTGGTGGTGTGGTGAGTGGCTGGGGAATTGTACTCGATAATATGCAATAGGTCTGCAATATCTTAAACAGCGCGGCCCAGTGTTTGTGGCAATGGGAATGAAAAGCACAAACATTGCTTTCAGACTTTAAGATCAGGTTATGCGATAGCAAACGTAGCTACAGTTAAGTTGGTAAGCTGGTAACAGTCTCTCTTTGGCACCTCTCACTTGTCAGATAAGAACTTTCACATGAACTCCTGACGGATCACCCCAAATGCCAAATACATTTCAACATCAGATTTGCAGTTGCGCTTCTTACTTTTCAAAATGTTGCCTTCGCAAAAGTATATTTTTATAAATGACTTCACTCAAAACTCAATTTAATGCCACGTTGATATTTTGTCTGTCGTAAAGCAAAACACAAGAACAGAAGGTGAATTGTGCTCCAGCACAATGTTTGAGGCGATGAAGCTGCAGTGGACGCTAAGCTGGGGTGTGTATGAGTGCCTCTGTCTGTAACAGTAAAAGTACAGGCGCCTCAGATGAAAGGCTTGCTTCACTGAGAAGTGAAGGTTTCCATACATCAGAGTAGGACAGCAGCGCACGAGCTGAAAATAGCCCCGTCGGTGCCTGGATCCCACACAGCTTTGTGATTTCCCACCCACAACACAGTGAGCCTTTGGGTGACTATTTATACATTTATACACCACTTATACAACCTCAAGAGGACAATCTCCAGATGAGAGCAAGAATACTCTAATATGAAAGCTTTATTCACTGACGGATATGTATACACTATACAGTATGTGACAGATGTCAGTAAAATAGGAAGGCGTGGTTTGTCCCTGTCTTCAATAAACCTTCAGGACCTCACTGCGAGTGCTGTCCTTTTCCATTGGAGTTTGTGACATGTTTTTTTTAAGGATTCATAAGACATTAATTAATCCGCGTAGAGTAATTCAATTTCAGTGAAAATGAAGAAGGCATGCTGAGACTGTCCGTTAAAGCTGTGGTCAGAGGTCAAATAAAATGCGCTTTCCAAGCTTAAATTTACATTTTCCAGCTTTGTGGTCTCGACGTCACAAACGGTGCCACCCTCAGAGCTTCACACAATCCACAATAAATAAAAAAAAAAGGTTTACGTAAAAAAGGAGGTGTTACATCACGCTATCCCCGACTGGATCAATTACAGTGTTTCCGTTATGCAACCTTAGTCCGTGGCTGGAAAGCTCATAATACCTACGTGTTCTGCAAGGGCTCTGGGTAATCGGGACATGGCTACAATGGAAAGGCAGCGCTGTGGACTTCCAGGGAAGAGGACAGGGCTGAAATAAGGACGACTAAAAGAAAGGCGCCCTGTAACCTAGTGGCTAAGGTGCATGACGGGCGGTTCAGAAGGTCGGTGGTTCAAGCCCTGGTGTAGCCACGATGAGAACCGCACAGCTGGTGGGTCCTTGAACAAGGCCCTTAACCCCACATTGCTCCAGGGGGGGGGGGATTGTCCCGTGCTTAGTCTAATCAACTGTAAGTCACTTGAGATAAAAGCGTCAGCTTTTTCATGAAAGGTACTGTGAGGTAGATCATCATAAAAATCATAAAATCATACAGAATAAACCCTGAGGCCAATCACAGACACAGACATAGATATTGAGAATGAGACAAAGAGTCCTACTGTTTTCATATGTAAGAGGGTCGTACACTAGAAATACCAACTTGTGTCATGAGTACATAGTAAATAAACGAAAGCGAGTAATCCTTATACTGTGTTCATTTCAGTATTTCCCCAATTTGAATAATGTATCATGCTTACTGAGCAAAAATATTATGACTATGCAATAGTTCTAGATGTGTGCAAGCAATGGCTTTACTTCTTGTTATAATAGTTGCCGTAGCTCTTAAATCCAGACATGCATTCTGTCAGGTGGCACAAATCAATTGTATATATAACTAGCCAGGGACAGAAATGTTTAAAAACCTTTGCACAATGATACGACTATGTAGTTTGGTGCAGATAAAAACCATAACCGTTTCTCAGCTCAACTCATTTCGTAAATGATATTAACACCTTATCCTAAACTAGAGACAGTTGGGTGCAGGAGCAATCCAGCCAGAAAAACCTGTATTTGAGATATCACTTTACCCAACATGTTATGTCACACAATTGTGAAATACATTCGTGGTACTCCTCTTTGTTACGACAGTAGTAGGCTACTCAAGTTTCGCACACAGTTATTTAATAATACGGTTACGATCAGTGGATGTATTCGTTTCACAGGAACCCGTTTTCCCTGACACAGATAAATATTCAAGTTCCCGACTCGCGCACCACCCTCCTGTCACAGCGTCACGAACATCCGAAAGTAACAGCCGCCTGATCTTGGCGAGCGGCGATTGGTCCCTTGCAGCCGGCTTGGCTCGATGATTGGTTATATTGTCCATCGTTCACACAATAATCAAGAGCTACAATGTATGGACAATGTACCAAGTATGTACCGGGGAGGAAACCGGAGTGTCGATAGCTAGACATGGCTTTGGAGATTGCTGCAGCTCCGCTTCGCGTGGATCAAATTGGTCTTTAATTAGTTGGGTTAGCTCACCTAGCTGAGGCAGCATGGTCCTGAGAAAACGACTAAAATAGTGCCTTTTTTAGTATTTATATAGAGTTAGAATGTCAAACTGTGCGAGAGAATAGGGTGGTCGGTCGATGCCATAGGCCTTTTCCCGGCGTGCTTAGAATTATCTTTTATTTTTAGCATTAGTAAAGAAACATAGCTGGCTATCGGCATAGCTTTAAATAATTTTCATCTTTTTTTGCCGCCCTCCCGTAGCTAACATGAAGAGGGTTAACAGTTTTCAAAGGTGAGTCATGCCAGAATCTCTCAATTTTCTGTTAATGGGCTCATGTTTGCTTGTTGGCTACTGTTATTTTGCCAAATCCATTGCAATTCGTCTGCTTTGTACCAGCTAACGTTAGGTGACTAGCTGGTTAGCTCGTCCGCTACGAACCTGTTAGATTGGGCAAACTAGCGAATCAGCCATCTAATCTAACAGGCTACACGTTGACTGTTTTAAGGGAAGAAACGGCGTGTGGTATGGGGATTTAATACCAAACAACTGCCTGGATCAGTAGCCAAAGCTAGCCAATTTATTTCTCTAAATACAAAAGCGACAGCGGTTACCTAAATTCCTCATTGGCACTAAGCCAGAATTTGACTGTCTATTGCCAATCTGACTAACAGTTTAGTTGTATTACAGTCGACTAGCCTACTATGGGTCATCAGCAAATTATAAACGCATCATGGAACATCCATCCTTAGATGTGATTGCATGCAGTTTGATAGAAGAACATTTTCACTTGGTGCAAATTATCCAGTTGATATGTATTGAGCATACTAATCCGGGTCCGCCCGTGTATCATACGATTTACTGTAAATATGCCTATGTTTAGCTCATAAATGATTTCCTTCCTCATAACACAGGAGTACAGCGTGCGAGATTTTAACGTAGAACTTTCTGGTTATAGGTACAGTCCCCAAAACACCGGGACAAATGTGGTGTCTTAGTTCTTTCAGTAGCGTTACCTGTAAAGTCAAGTTAAAGCCACAGGTGTTGCCCGGACAGATGTTCAGTGTTGGTATGTATGTTATTATGACGGAAGTAATAACATGCTGTTGTAGGACTCCATTTGGATCATCATAGAGAAGATTACATATCGCTCAAAATACGATTTTGAAGATCTCACAGGACGTGTTTAACATCCAAACAAGTGGTTTCTGAGTTGTAGCCTTTAAAGAGACCTACTGTATATCCTATTGGAATGAAGATGGTTCATAAGCCACCACTAATTAGGCTACACATTTGGCGCAAGACAGCTACTTGCTAACATTCAGGCTACGGTTTTTATATGTATTAGTTATTCGTTATGGTACGACTGTCTCAATAGAACAGCCAAAGGAACATGAAGTTATTATTTAGGCTAAACCCACTTGTTGCTTCATGGTGAGTCTCGTGACAGTCTCTAAACGCGCCTGAAAAATGCGATAGACAAAAGACGAGCTTTAGTGGGCTGTTACGAACACAGCCTACAGTGAAATAGACCTTTTACATCAGCTCTCCACTACAGCAACATGGACTGTCGAATGTCCAAACCGCTGTGAACTGACGGATGTTATCGAGGATAAAAGCAGCTTGTTGTCACGGCAGAAGACGGCCACGGTGCTTGTCAGTGCAACTTCCCG
Organism: Conger conger; assembly: GCF_963514075.1. Lineage (NCBI taxonomy): Eukaryota > Metazoa > Chordata > Actinopteri > Anguilliformes > Congridae > Conger > Conger conger. The sequence goes on along the minus strand of NC_083775.1, from coordinate 4,754,591 downwards.
TTTTTTTTCTTTCTTTCTGAGGTTAGACTCCCCGTCCCTTCCCCACAGCTCTTGTGCTTTGTGACACAAGTGAACCATTGAAAACCGTCCAGTGCTGGTTGAATACATCAAAGGGGAATTTACTGTGATTGAAATAAATGGGCCTATCCGTTTTGCCGTATGATTGAAAGGGATGCTGTGGACTGTGGCAGTTTGACGTTAGTTTTTAAACGCTGCATGCATTATTTGCATGCTAAACACTGAAGTGGTTAGGTACTTCCTCAAAAATGTCACGATGTCCCTTTCCTCCAGCTGGGGGTGTACTACAGAAAATCAGGTTGAACACTTTGCTCAAGGGTAAAACAAGCAAGCCCCACCTGGAAGCTGAATCTACAGCCTACTTGCTGTGATCTTACGTTACATTACATTACATTACAAGGCATTTAGCAGACGCTCTTATCCAGAGCGACGTACAGTGAAGTGCAGATCAAACACAGGAACAAGTGTGAAGTGGTCCCGAGAGGACAGTATGGTTGTAGTCCTAGTGTAAACATACAGATACAATCGGAACCCTTGAAGAATACATCAACTTACAAACTAGCCTACCACAGATGGCAGCTAGAATACCCCGAGTACAACAATACAATAGCTAAAACAAAACACAACAATATCTATATATAACTATATAGGCGCCATTATAGTCTATGGCATATACAAGGCTAATCATGGTGGTGAGGTAGGGAGGGAAAGGTGCAGCCTGAAGAGATGAGTCTTCAGTCTTCAGCGTTTGAAAGTGGTCAGAGACTCTGCCTTTCTGACCTCCACAGGGAGGTCATTCCACCACTGTGGGGCCAGGACAGACGGCATATAAACAAGTCTGTATGTCCCGGTACATAACCAATGTGGTATGTGTGTTTTTTTTCTTTGTTTTTTTTTTTAGGTTCATGAACCGCCGCGCTGCAGCAAATGGCCGCTACCAGCCCACTTGCTACGAGCACGCTGCCAACTGCTACACACACGCGGTGAGTGCCCTCCCGCCTGACCTGCAGATTCCAGCGCTGACGTCCGTTTAGCTGCCGTCCGTGGTCACCCGCATTGGAATTCAGCTTTTCGTCAGCTCCACTGGGCCTGTGTTCAGCTGTTCTTGCACCGTTTGGTCTAGGTGCCTTGCCTAAACTGCGCTGTGTTCAGCTGCTCATTCGGTGTATCTGTGTTTCTCTGCTGTGTTCAGCTGGTCATTCGTTGTACCTGTGTTTCTCTGTGTTCAGCTGCTCATTCGGTGTACCTGTGTTTCTCTGTGTTCAGCTGCTCATTCGGTGTGCCTGTGTTCAGCTGCTCATTCGGTGTACCTGTGTCTCTGTGTTCAGCTCCTGATTGTCCCGGCCTTCATCGGCATGGCGCTGCTGTACAGGCTGTCAGACGACGGCTGGGAGAGAGTGACGGCCTGGGTCTACGGGACGGGCCTGTGCGCCCTCTTCCTGGTCTCCACCGTCTTCCACATCGTCACCTGGAAGAAAAGTCACATGAGGTAGGGCTCAGTTACGCTCCTCTCGCTAGCAATCACATCTTTAAGGCGGCCTGTTGCCTAGTGGCTAAGGTACATGACTGGGACAGCCTGTAGCCTAGTGGCTAAGGTACATGACGAGTACAGCCTGTAGCCTAGTGGCTAAGGTACATGACTGGTACAGCCTGTAGCCTAGTGGCTAAGGTACATGACTGGGGCAGCCTGTAGTCTAGTGGCTAAGGTACATGACTGGGGCAGCCTGTAGTCTCGTGGCTAAGGTACATGACTGGGGCAGCCTGTAGTCTAGTGGCTAAGGTACATGACTGGGGCAGCCTGTAGTCTAGTGGCTAAGGTACATGACTGGGGCAGCCTGTAGCCTAGTGGCTAAGGTACATGACTGGGACAGCCTGTAGCCTAGTGGCTAAGGTACATGACTGGGGCAGCCTGTAGCCTAGTGGCTAAGGTACATGACTGGGGCAGCCTGTAGCCTAGTGGCTAAGGTACATGACTGGGGCAGCCTGTAGCCTAGTGGCTAAGGTACATGACTGGGGCAGCCTGTAGCCTAGTGGCTAAGCTACATGACTGGGGCAGCCTGTATCCGCACAACTGTTGGGCCCTTGAGCAAGGCCCTTAACCCTGCATTGCTCCAGGGGGGATTGTCCCCTGCATAGTCTAATCTAAGTCACTTTGGATAATAGCATCAGCTAAATGCCAAATTATTATTATTATTATTATTATTATTATTATTATTATTATTATTAACAGCATCAGTCATCACTATGTAGCCTTCAAAGAGACCTCTAGTTGTGAAATGTGTGATCACGTGGTGTGAAATGTGACCCAACACGAGGACCACATGTGGGCAACCTTGCCAGCCACCTCAGCAGGAATTTTCTTCCAGCATTCAAATCCAGCTGGAGCCTTTTGTTTGGCACACAAAAGTTTCCACTGTCAGTCAGAACTCAGTCACATTGTGTTCAGCTGTGTGGTTTCCATGGGCCAGGTGTTCTCGGTACGCCCCCTTGTGGTCAGTTTCTACTACTGCGCTTTTCATGGGGTTGGTATTTTCTCCCCAGACCCCGGAATTGATTTTATGTTCCAGATGGATGTGTGTATGTTTCATTATCATACCAAGGTAACAGTTTGCACATTTATCAACAAGTAGCATTTATCACTGGCTTCACCTTGCATTGCATCGACCCAAGTCTACGACGTCAAGGGTTTTGTTGAGGGAAGCGTGTGACCGACCGTTTTGTCTCGTTCGCAGGGAAATCGAGCACTGCTTTCACATGTGCGATCGAGTGGTGATATACTTCTTCATAGCTGCCTCCTACACACCCTGGTAAGTACTTAGGCTTGTGCTCTTCTGCAGGTATGAACCAGTCGTCTACATTGACTGGAGTTGGGCGTTCTAGCGTGTTTTTAGAAAGAGTTTCCTTCACTGGCCCAACAGGCCCATAGTGCATTCTGGGGTCTCCAGCCCTCTATAAACCACTGACACATCCAGAGACATGGTTCAGTCATGGAAGACAGAATTCATACTGTAAAGTGTTTAGCAGCTCAAATATTACAAAGATGTACTGAAATATAGTCTTCTTGTCTTCATAATGGACAGATATTCAGTATAAAATGAAGTGTAATCATTTATTTTTAATAAATCTACCTTACAACATAACTCTGGCCTGCTAGAGACAAGTCAAACGCAGATTTGCTTATTATTTATTCAATGCAGCATCGTCTGTGATGTCTATTTGTTTTATGCTGGCTGTAAGACAGCCCAGTTCCCCCTTAGGGCTCAATAAAGTATCTATCAATCTCCATCTTACAATTACCCCATGCTCAGCAGCCATTTTGTCACCAGCGAGAGCAGCACTCCAGTACACAGAGAGCCTCACACACACACTGACCCTCCAGGGCAGAGTAGCTTCACACACACACACACACACACACACACACACACACACACACACACACACACACACACACACACACACACACACACACACACTGACCCTCCAGGGCAGAGTAGCTTCACACACACACACACACACACACACACACTGACCCTCCAGGGCAGAGTAGCTTCACACACACACACACACACACACACACACTGACCCTCCAGGGCAGAGTAGCTTCACACACACACACACACACACACACACACACACACACACACACACACACAGACCCTCCAGGGCAGAGTAGCTTCACACACACAGAGCATAGTCAGTTTTTAAAAACCGACTTGACGCGTGAGAATCTCTAATCAACTATTAGCTGTTTTTAGTTTTTTCCTCAGAATTGTGTCTCATTATTACGAGAGTCGTGTTTGCTAGGAATGGTTTTATTGCAACTTTTATTCGGCTATGTACACTGTTTATTGTCTGTTCCTACGCAAGTGCACATTATTCTTCAGAATTGTTTCGTAAAAGCGCGGGGTTGTCCCTGGTTATGGGTACGGGCGGCCTGTAGCGTAGTGGTTAAGGTAAATGACTGGGACACGCAAGGTCGGTGGTTCTAATCCCGGTGCAGCCACAATAAGATCTGCACAGCCGTCGGGCCCTTGAGCAAGGCCCTTAACCCTGCATTGCTCCAGGGGAGGATTGTCTCCTGCTTAGTCTAATCAACTGTATGTCGCTCTGGATAAGAGCGTCCGCCAAATGCCAATAATGTAATGTAATGTAATGTAATGTAATGTAATGGGTACGCTCTGTTGTATGTTGCTCCGGATGAGAGCGTATGAGCGGCTGTAGCGAGCGCAGTGGGACACGGGCCCCGTTACGATGTCGCTCCTCCGCAGGTTGAACCTCCGGGAGCTGGGCCCTCTGGCCGCGCACATGCGCTGGTTTGTGTGGCTCATGGCTGCCGCGGGGACCATCTATGTGTTCAATTACCACGAAAGGTGAGGGTGCCCCGTCTCTCCACACAGCCACGTTTTCACCGTTAAAGCGGCCGCTGTGAACTGTACCGGCTAACATAACCCCAGTGTGTGCAATGCGGCTCAATGATTTATATATAATTATCATATAATTATTTATATATAATTTATAGATAATTATCTGTATGTCGGATTTGACCCATGGAGAAGCATAGGCTCGGCTTCAGTCTAACAGTTTCTGCTTTTTGTTTAGTTTTTGTTTTAGCGTATTGGAGATAAAATGATCTTAAATTCCTGCATTGCTGTTAAATTGAACCTTGTTTTTTTTTTTTTTTTCTTCTGTGAAATGGTTTGCTTTCTGTTGTTGTTTTCAGAAAAGGGTTTGTGTTGGGTGGAATATTTAAAGCCTGTTGTTCTTTGTAGGTATAAACTAGTGGAGCTGGCCTTCTATCTAACAATGGGGTTTTTCCCGGCATTGGTCGTGACGTCAATGGTACCGTATGCGTTTACTATTTTAAAACCCTTTTCCCATCTCTATCCTTTTCTCACTCCCCTTGTAGTGATCATGTAGTCCAGGTCTGCTCATCTCCACTCCTGTGTGTGTGTGTGTGTGTGTGTGTGTGTGTGTGTGTGGCACGAGAATCTCCTTGAATTCTGATGCATGTTCCATCCCTGATTGAACTTGCAGAAATGGAATATACTATAGTGTTGATATGTGGACATACTAATACAATAATTTATAATTTCACAATAATAATATATTGCAGTATCTTAATGTGGCTATAGTTTGTATACCTGGCAATATATTGATAATGGGGGGGGGGGGGGGGGAACAGACAATATACTACTTGAAGCCACATTCGTTTCAGAAAACGCACCTAAGATGAGCGAATGACTTTGGGAAACTCACCCTAGGGTGGTGTGTGCAGTATCATATGGCCTAAGTCTGATGAATAATGTAGAGCAATCCAGCAGCATTTGATGGCAGGTAACGGATTAAACCGCTTTCAGTATAACTGACACCCCAACCAGGTGAAACTGGTGTTTGGGAGATTTAAGATGGCTGTACAGGCAGAGGAGTATATATAATTTTACAGACATGAAAATATACTTAAAATATGGGCTGAATCCTAAAACTTCTAGAAGAATTGGGCTGTCTGGTATATCATGAAAACCCAATGTTTCTACCTTGTCAAAACGCGGACTCAGAGCGCCCTCTGTGGGTGGTTGTGTAGAAGTCCACCTGAGATGCGAATCTAGCGTTCACCAAATTAGGTTAGATGGCGTGAACGTTATGTAAAGCCTATCCTTTGTATATGCACCATGTGCCGTGAAATACAAGCTAGTCAACTAAAAAGAATGGAAGTCATGTACATATTCTTGCGTTTAATCCGTGTCTTTATTTTCTCCCGTTTTTCCTAGAACAACACGGACGGTCTGCAGGAGCTGGCGTGGGGCGGGCTGATATACTGCCTGGGCGTGTTTTTCTTTAAATGTGACGGCGTCATCCCCTTCGCGCACGCCATCTGGCACGTGTTCGTGGCGCTCGCCGCGGCCGTGCATTACTACGCCATCTGGAAGTACCTCTACCGGAGCCCGGCGGCCGACGTGATCCGCGACGTGTGACGTCTCCCTCCCTCTCCCTTTCCCTCCTGGTCTCGGCCTCTCTCTCACTCAAACAGCGTAAAACCTCCTCGAAGACTTGCGTATTCCTTCTTGAATGCCCTGACGTCGTAGCCTGATCGACAGCCAAAAGTTTACGAGAAAAAAAACAAACAAAAAAAAACGACAGTGTATTGTTTACCGTTTTCTAAGCTGGTGTGAGCTGTTTGAGTCCGTGTGTCTGTACCTTCTCCCATACCTCCGGGCAAGTATCGCTTGGACTTTTGTACCACTTCTGCCTGGAGGCACGAAACCAAACGACATTTTCATTCTGGTTCTTTTTTAAAGGTTTGTTTGTTTTCTCAAGAATGATTGAAAACAAATGAAACCATTTTGTATGCTCTCGGATATCACAATATGGAAATATTTAGGTTTTTTTGTGTTTTTTTTCTTCTTCACTCCACATTCCACAGAAAATAAATTTTTTTTTTAGTGCTTTTGACAGTTAGCGGCATCACTTAGCTTGGTAGCAAATGGGTAACATGTGAAACTCAGATTTTTGGAGAGTGTTTTGGGGCCACATCTGAAGCCTGTATTTCATATTTCCAGTATATTTATATTATAATAGGTATTTCTGCATTCATGTTTTTTCAGTACGGTGTCATTTTGATCAACAGTATTTGAAAGTGCAGTCTTGAAAATATTTTTCTGAGGTCACTTTTGTACCACGAAGAACCACTTCAATTTTATATCTTGAATTGTGCTGAACACCTCGTGTTCAACGCAAAATCCATTTTGTATTTTTGAGCCCGTAACCAATTTAAGTACTGAACACAGGTGCACTGACGAAGCAGATTTACCATGTGAACTAGTCATGAAATCATGAACAAGGTAATTTTCATTTGCCTTGACCAAGTGACCAAAAATCAAGTCGTCTACTGTAGGCTAGAATCATCCGAGTCGCGAGATGATTGTGGCTTCAGCCGGTTAATGCTCGCTCTTGTACACGGTTAACGAGGATGTTAACTGCAGAGAAGCGCCATCAAGACAGGGGGACCCCTAGGGACTGTTTTACCGTTTTGCACAAAATTATCTGTGGCTCTGCAGAAGCAACGGCTGGAGTTTGCTGTAAAAAAAAATTCATAAAATCACACCAACCTGACCGTGTGACCTGCAGGATCTGTGCACTGACGCTAAATAAATGACTAAATAGATACGACATGACTTTAGCAACCAAGATCATCTTTTTTTTTTTTTGTAACATTGCACATAATCACTTGCTGTAGATTTGCGTGGCAGATTTCGGTCCGTCGTCGATGTTTCCTACACTGTGAAAAAGGCTGGTCTGCGTGCTGTCGGCTGTGGATGGGCGACGCTGTGGCGGGACGGTCACGGGTACACGTGACGTTATGTCACTGTCTCAGAATGTTTGTGTCTGTAAAATCATTTCTGCATACCCCCCGTCCCCCCTCCCCCTCCCCCCCTCACCATTTCTGTATGAAACCCTGTATGAGGCAATTCCATTTAAGCGAGAAAAAAAACGATAATTTAAGAATAAGTCACAGGCAGTGCTGTTTTTGTTCGTTTGAGGGCGGAGGGAGAGTGAACAAGGAACAGAGTCACACTGCCTTTTTTTCAGGCTTGTGTTTGGATTGAATTTAGCCTCTTAGTTCTGAAACCATAAGGGAATGGAAGCTGCTCCAGAGGGAACGTGCGGTTCCTCACTAATTTCCCCTGACGTGAACAACAACATTTTACAGACCGGTCTGCAGAGGACACCATGAGGTGAAAGTAGCATAGCATAAAAACAAACAAACAAGAGATCGGCTGCTCCCTTGATTGTACTTTTTCTCATATTTATACATCAAGCGATGGTACAGAGTTCTGTAATGGCCTTTAAATTATGCATTTCTTTCATATCATCCATTTGTGTATTGGTGCTGCATATAAAGACTTTTGGTCTCTGATTCTTTAAAGATTTCTAATGTGTTAATAAAAAGTAAAGCCTCTCAACCGTTTTCCTGTTTGTTTTGTCAAAATGGGTAACTGCCACAAAGTTATAACATCTTCTGTGACATTTGCATAATGACAGCAATTGAGAGCAATTATCAAAAACTATTTTACAAAACAGTTCAGAAAATAGTTGTTCAGTTGTATGTAAGGTTGGCAGGCAGCCTGTTGCCTAGTGGCTAAGTGTAGTGACTGTAGTGTAGTGGTTAAGGTACATGACTGGGACCCGCAAGGTCGGTGGTTTGATCCCCGGTGTAGCCACAATAAGATCCGCACAGCCGTTGGGCCCTTGAGCAAGGCCCTTAACCCTGCATTGCTCCAGGGGAGGATTGTCTCCTGCTTAGTCTAATCAACTGTACGTCGCTCTGGATAAGAGCGTCTGCCAAGTGCCACTAATGTAATGAATACAGCTGCTAATTGAGCTACCACTCCAGGACTGATGGGTATGTTTCACACAATGTCACAAAGAGCCACCTGGCTGTACAGACAAGCTGCCAGCACTAGCTGGTCGACCAGCTCATACCCAGCTAGACCAGCTTATGACCAGCTCATACCCAGCTAGACCAGCTTATGACCAGCTCATACCCAGCTAGACCAGCTTATGACCAGCTCATACCCAGCTAGGCCAGTTTATGACCAGCTCATACCCAGCTAGGCCGGCTTATGACCAGCTCATACCCAGCTAGACCAGCTTATGACCAGCTCATACCCAGCTAGACCAGCTTATGACCAGCTCATACCCAGCTAGACCAGCTTATGACCAGCTCATACCCAGCTAGCCCAGCTTATGACCAGCTCAATTTTCATGCTGGCTAAGCGGGCATAGCTGGATGTTACAGCAGGGCAGGCGTAGCTTCATTGCTCCCACTAATCCAGTAGGCCTAAATTTGGGCACAACAACTTAAGGAGCTCAAACAACGACTTATTTTACTGTGAGACGGGAATGGCGACTGCATCGCTCTGTAACGAGCAGACGCGTGCTTTGGGGTGACCCAGCACTTGGGGCGCGGTCACCACGGCTGTAAGGATACGCAATGTTCCATACCGTGGCGAATCGCCGTATCGAGCAACACTCGGCTCAGCGATTTGGAGATATAATTTGTATTTGGGGTAAAAAAAAAAAAAAAGAAGTGCTGTTTTTTTTAGCTGGGTAAATATTAGTTATCACGGCTTTTGATTCACCGTAAACATTGAGGCGGACAAGTTTCATGCATAAAGATAAAAGATGTATACTCATTGTTATCACAGTATAATTATAATGAAGTTGCCAGTTCCATTCATTTTCTCTGGGCTGCTAACAGAGTGAGCAGTCCTTTGTAGAGAAATTACCCATAGTGGTTTAGGGTTTCACCGCCCCCCAGGGAGATCTTCCTGGTAGAGGCATAGTTTGCAGTTCCCTTAGAGCACAGATGTCAAACTCCAGTCCTGGAGGGCCGTAGTGTCTGCTGGTTTTTGGGGTGTTCTGGGTTCATTCAAGTCATTGATTGGTTAAAGTATCCACACGCCTTGTTCTCAAGGCCTTAATTGGCCTTAATTGGCAGCTGATTGAAAGGAAACCACAAAAACCAGCAGACACTGCGGCCCCCTGGGGATTCAGTTCGACACCCCTGCCTTAGAGTATACATATAATGTAGAGACGCTAATTAGCAACGCTAAGAGAAACCTATGAGGAGACACACAGGGCACCAGGAAGTAATATGGTCGACCTATAGCACAGGGGCGGCCTGTAGCGTAGTGGTTAAGGTAAATGACTGGGACCCGCAAGGTCAGTGGCTCGAATCCCGGTGTAGCCACAATAAGATCCACACAGCCGTTGGGTCCTTCAGCATTGTCTCCTGCTTAGTCTAATCAACTGTACGTAGCTCTGGATAAGAGCGTCTGCCAAATGCCACTAATGTAATGTAAAAAAGTAATAGTTTTGCTCACTCTGATGTCTGAGCATTTTTGGTAAATAAAAACATCTATATCTTTGTGTGGTAGGGGGGGAAAAAATTGGATGTTGGGGGGAAAAAAACACCCATCTCCAGCCTCAGGATGAATGCAAAAGGCCTGGTGTGCTTTGGAGCAATGGATCCAAGCCATGCAGAAAGAGCGGAGGTAAGAGGAAGAGTACAGCTGAGAGGAGGAGGAAGAGGATGAGGAAGAGCAAGGAGAACATTAGTGTCTGATGAGACCTGTGACCATGTCCTGGACAATGGAATCAAAACCTGCTATTGTCAGAGGAATTGACCAAATCATCATGTTTACTATTGACCACATCCTTCGACGCAACAGAATAAATAAAAATAAAAACAAGCCTGCCTTTTCCTGATGTGTATTAATTACTGTCTTTCTTTTCTGGAATCACACCGTTTTCTTGTGGTGACATTAGCTCAGGAGGTAAGAGCGGTCGTCTGGCAGTCGGAGGGTTGCCAGTTCAATGCGTAGAAGTGTCCAGGACCAAGAACTAACCTCCGATTGCTCCCGATGAGTTGGCTGGTGCCTTGCATGGCAGTGTGTGTGTGTGTGTGTGTGTGTGTGTGTGTGTGAGAACGGGAGAGGAATCAATAGTGAAGTGCTTCACATAGTCAATTCACCATTTAGCATTCTATTGAGAATATTTGTGCTTGATGCCAGAGACATGCCATTGCAGTTCAGTTTCATCGACGAGGCTGGGTTCAACCTCACACAATGGAGGATAACGGGGCAAAACATAACAGGCCACTGGGCCATTGAATGGTTAAATGGTAAATGGTTGGCATTTATAAGGCGCCTTTA